>NC_083716.1:171717262-171909762 GCF_028564815.1 Eubalaena glacialis
AAAAAGACAACAAATAAATACTACATGTACAATATGTAGCAATGAGGTAGAAATGGTTATAAAGAACAATGTTTGAATATATTTCAGATGAAAAAAGAAAAACAAAGAAATGAATATTCTCTAGCAACTGTATATAATCCACAAGGAAACACAGAGAGAGAGAGAGAGAAAGAAAGAGAGGGAGGGAGAGAAAGAGGGAGAAAGAGACGGGGAGGGAATGAGAATGAGTTTTAAGCCTGGAAATAAACTTTAGTTTTTTTTGTATCATAGGACAACAAAAAAGAATGAATGTGCTCCCAACCTTGGTGTACTACAGAACCATTTTATAAATATTTAACATTCTATAGGACTGATTCATATATTCTCACACAACTCTGTGGCAAGGCTGACCCATGCTGCCGACATTCTACATATCACTGAGACAGGGAGGTGAAATTTTCCTGCTTTCAGTCTAATTGTCTTTGACAATTGCAGTGCCTAGTGCTACACTGCTTGTGTTGTATTTAAAAACAGGAAAGAGGAGAGACTTGTTCATTAAAGATGCAGTATCCCTGGTTCACACAAATGCATCTGGCAGGTTCAAAATCGAATGTCAACCAGAGGTCTTAGCAGAGTGTGAGCTTCAGTTCATGTGTGGGTTAGTCACAAGTACAGCTGGTTTTGAATTCTGAAATACTAATAGCTCCATGTTTGCTAATGTGCTTCATATGAAAATCAGGTGATTCAACAACTGAAGGCTTTACTTTTCAAAAGAAAAAACATATTAAAACACTTTGAATTATAAAGTGGTCATGTATATCTCTGCATATATGAAGAGAGGAAGTAACCAGTTGCTTCTGAGTAATGTAAAATAGACAGTTTTAAAGTTCACATAGTTGGTGGTGAAAACAGCACACATACCACATACATACACACACAAACATACACGCTAATTATATATATATGTATATATATATTAGAACTTTAGTGGCCTCAATAGTTCAACAAACTGTGTCCCTTTCACTTTGCAAAATAATTTCAATGATCATGATACCCAATTCTTGCTAAAAAAACATGAGAATGAGATTATAGAAGTAACTTTCTGCTTGGAGTTAGACACATTTTCAGAGAAAAAAATTCTAAATGCCTCTAGAACATATTTTCCAACCCACGAATATATTTAAATTTACAAAGACCTATTGTGGGAATTAATTTGGACTTTTTTTGGATGTATTCTTTTGAAAACTGCGTAGCCAAGTACTATGCAACCAGTGTAAATTGACCTTGGTATTTTACATAGCATAGCCTCTGGATAGCTTTTTTCACTTGCCCAGATGGTGCTTGGCCTATGTATTTTAGTGGAATGGTTTATTTTCTCCTTGATAGGTTTCAAATGCACAAGAAAACATTATACCCGTCTATCTGCATTTGAGTAGAATACAAACTGACTAATAGATAAACATTCTGTGTGAAAGTAAATAGCCTTAAAGTATACTGCCTTCACATTCCATTGATCAGCTCAGTCAGCAAATTTTTCTGTATTGTCACTAATGTTCTAAATATTTTGGTGAGAAGCATGCCAGAAGTGTAGAGTATTTCCATTCGTGTCACACATAAGGTCATTATGAACTACCTCTTGAATTTCTATTGATCCTTCTACTGAAGTAGTTTCCTTCACTTCCTTTTTGTCCCTGTTGGAAATGTTATTGCAGTTGTGAAGAAGGGAATTAGGGGCTGTTAAGTGGACTGGCTCAAATCCCCTGGCCAGACAGCAAGAGACTTGGACTGGCTCATTACCTTACCTTCATTAGTAGCCTTCTCCAAATTCTTAGCAGTCAGAAAGAGTCCAAGACTATGAAGCCCCATTACTCAGTTGTACCATCACTGATTGTGCACGTTCACTTCTCAGGATGTGGTACCCCACCCCCCTCCCCAAGCTCCAGAAAAGGTGGTCAGAAAAGAGCTCATTATTAGGCTAGTCCATAGAAGAGCTCATAATGCTGCCATGCAGAATCAAAGACTCACAGGACAGCACTACCTACTCAAAGGTCAGCATTATCTCCCCCAACAGATCTTCATTTCTTCAGCATGCCCAATTTCCTAAGAGATCAAATCCTAGAATTTGTGAGGCTAAATGAAATTCACACACAACTTCAGCTTCTGCCTAAATACATGGATTTTTGGCCACTGGTATCTCAAAGTAATTTTTAAGTCATTTAAAGCTAAAAGCCAATATGCATGACTTTATTTTCAGTTTTATAAATGAGTGTAAAACACAATAGTGCAGTCATATATTTGGCATTAACTCTTACTAGCCACGAAAATGTGGGTCAATACTGGATTTTCCAAAGTTGTCTAAGTAAGATTGGGTTTGTCAAAACTTGCCAGTTGCTTTCAAGTGAACACAGAATGTTGGCAGAAATGAAATGTGACGTCCAAAAGACTGAAAATAGGTCAGCACCATGCAAAAGTAAACTTGTCAGTGAGATCAATATGAACCTACAGGTTAATGGGGATATTAGAATTTCCTTACAATAAGGGATATGTGCAGGGTAGAGCCAGAACACGATTGTAGTGTTTATTCACTTGTGAAAAGCAGAGGACGTACTTAAATATTATTTTTTGTATCCTTAATGAAAGGCACTGCTTTTTAATATGGAATATTTATATGTAAGAACAGTTTTAATTGATAGAAAATCATAGTAAGTTAAACTCTGGTTCATTTGCTCCGTTTTTAGCAACAAGAAAAATAAGAAAAAAGGGGAGTAATGATCAAGCATCATAAAATTTCAGAAATGTCATCAAGTCCTTCATTAGCTTTCTCTATGTTAAGTGTTTCAGAGAATTTGACATTGTGGATGAAACCAGTAAAAAAAAAAAAAAATTGAAGGAAAACAAAACAATAACAGAAAGACCTTTCTTAGGGCTTCTCATTGCATTTATTTAAAATTTTAAAAAATGTACATCACTTTTTGAATACATAAAATGCCAGTGCTTTGCAACAGTTTTGTTACTGCATCTCTCAACTAAAAAAAGGAAGGAAAAAAAAAAAAAAACAGGAAAAATACATTCAAAAAGCCAGGCTGTTCTGCTTATGCACGGGCAGTGGCTTTGGAAGGCTACAGCCTACACCGTGTCTGTTCAGAGGCATTGCCAAACATCAGTCAGCTAGCAATGAAAAGTTGCACATAAAGCATTAAAGGATACAAAGAACAACTTGGTGGGGAGCAGAAGAGGAATGGGAAATTGAGAAAAATGCCACATATGCTGTTGGGGTGAGGGTGGACTTAGGTGGAAGTGAGCATGAAGACTGATGTTTTTTGGAAACTAGATTTATGGGAAAAGATGGAAGAAAACAAAGCAGCATGTTTGGCAAGCTATATTTGTGTGTGTGTGTCTACTTCCAATTTTCTACTTGACTTTCCAAGAGAAATGTAACAAAACTGAGGTAGAAATGAATGTGGGAGCACTACAGCCCAGAAGATTTCAAAATGAGAAGCAAAATTGCACTGACAAGAGAGGAGTCAAGAAGGAGAGGGGACGTAGATATATTCTTTGCGGATATATAAGTAGGTTGGTTGTTTTCTGTATTTATTTGTTTGCTTGTTTGTTTTGGTTGCTATCTTCTGCATTCTGTCAAACAGCGCGGCAAGCCTATAAGCTAGATTAGTGAATAGGATGACACCATTCCCAGCAGTTTCAGAGAGAACTTGCAAATCACCACCACCATTACCAGCTCTGCAGGAAAAGGCAGTCCTAGTTTTTAGGTACTGTGACTTTCAGGGTCCTAAACA
This sequence comes from Eubalaena glacialis, assembly GCF_028564815.1. Lineage (NCBI taxonomy): Eukaryota > Metazoa > Chordata > Mammalia > Artiodactyla > Balaenidae > Eubalaena > Eubalaena glacialis. The sequence continues at coordinate 171,721,036 of NC_083716.1, forward strand.
GGTCTTGTGGCTGACTGTTCTAGACACTAACACAAACTGAATAAGTAGCTTTCCATTAACCAGTGTACCTTCTAAGAACATTTTCACTTCATTATCAAGGAGCAATGTACGAAGAACTCTTGCAGGTATTGATATAAAGAATTATTCTGCTCTGGTCAATTCCCCATAATTAGTGAAAGAACCTTTAAAAAAAAATCCTTCCATTTTTACTTTAAGTTGTAAATATTCAGTTGTATCACACTCAGTATTTTTCTGGATACATTCAAAGTAATTTTCCTTGCTATTTTCCAATTGTTGAGGTAAACATACATTTTAATATAAAGTAACATTGAAGCCTATCCCATTACTCTCAGCAGTACATAGTGCTTTCAACACATTCCTTTGAGGTACTGTACAAATCACAATCACTTTCCTGAGTTTTTGCAGACAAGAACATTAAAAGAAATGAACTGCAGAAATTAAGGTCCAGATTACCGTTACCCTGTTTTACCTGTTCTTAGCTTAATACTGCAGAACAGACAGGATTGAGGAATACTGTTGCTCTTAAAATGGCAAAAATCTGGTTTTCTGTCGAAACACAACCATTCATCTCTTTAGTCCAATAATGTTTGAAGTTAAAGCTCTTTATATTAGCACATGCCACCAATGTAATTGTGAGGCAAACAAAAAATAAAGCACCACTCCAGGCACTTGACAGCAACTAAATCTCGAGAACAGCAGAATGGAATCAACACACGAGGTTCATGTCCTTCTGAAATCAACACACTTGCACCTTGCTCCTTGGTGAGTGTTGTCTAGCTTGAACCGAACTGAGCATCAGCAGATGCTTTATGTCATCTGGGGCTTTCAAATCAGAAGCTCTCATTGGATGCATTTTTCCTCCAAATCTACCCTGACTCTAAAGATGCAACTTAATCGTCTTCTTCCCCAGTACCCTTTGCAATTTAAACACTACTGGAAAGGGGCTCTATACCCTATGTAGCAGGTTTTATGTGTGTGTGCCAACATTCATTACATTTTTTTTTAAAGAAGTTATCACTGACTGCAACCAAACATTTTGTTCCATTCAACATACATATCAAGCTCTTTTTGAGATATGCTAGGCTGAATCTTGCAGAAAGCATTTTCAAAGTCTTGATATGTAACGGGTCTCAACTGGCTGGGCATAATGGCTGAAAGGTCTGTGGCTGGCATGGCATGGAGAGGGCCCACCGCTGCTTCCTGACACAAATGAGCCACGTCTAGTCCAGAAAAGCCTTCTGTGCGCTGGACGAGCAGTGCAAACTCCTTGTCATTGAGACAGTAATTGTGCTGTGAGAGCAGTTGTACTATTATCTGGTGCCTCGCTGTGCTGTCAGGAAGTGGGATTAAAAGTCGTTTCATGAAGTACCTCCGAAGAGATTCATCTATGTCTTCTGGTTTACTGGTGGCACAAATTACTACAATTTGGTCCTCAGCCGAAGTTAGTACAGTGTCCAGCTGCATCAGGAATTCGGTTCTCATCCGACTGACTGGACTGTGCTCCTCACTCACTTGAGAGGAGAGAAGCATGTCAATGTCACTGACAAAAATCACCGAGGGCTGGCGACACCTGGCCACAAGGAAAGAGGCATGGATAATTTTCTCTGCTTCTCCTAACCACTTGGCGATAAGTCCAGAACCAGCAATTTTGAAAAACGTGGCCCCCAGCTGACTAGCTATGCATCTGCCCAATAATGTTTTGCCTGTTCCCCGAGGTCCAAATAAAAGGATGCTCCGAGGCAAGGCCGTCAGTCCACTGAATGCATCTGACCTCAACACTGGCCACAAAACCTCCTCTTTAATGACAGCCTTTACCAGGTCGAGACCAGCAATGTCATTCCAGTCCACTGGCGGTCCTTGGGTGATAATCTCATTGGTTACCAGGTCAATGAGGTGCGTGTCAGTATTCTTCAGTTGCTCGTCCACAGAGTGGTTGGATGAGGTAGCTGCACGGAGCCCAGGGCCTTGCATTGGATGGGAGAGGAGCTGCCTGTGCTCATCCCCACGCTCACTCATTACTGGTGAAGTGTACTTCCCGAAGGATTCACTGGATCTTGATCCCAATGAATTTTTAGCAGTACTGTAGGAAGGAGGGGTCAGAGCCCTACTGGACTGGCTGCTGAATTTCCTTTGCTGTTCAGAGGACATTAGCTGCTTCGTTGGCTTAAATGCTAAGGATGATGTTTCAGCACTTCTGTCAAAGCCATTCCCCCGATTTGAGTTTGAAATGCTGTTGTCGGGCATTCTGTACATAGGACTCTGGGTAGATCTCTGTTGGCCATAGCTGTAATTTCCATAACTGGAGTCCATGTCTCCTTGCCCTGCCATATAGAAAGCTTTCCTTTTGAGAGAACTTGCCGAACTGTTTGTCAGAGCCGCGGGTGCGATAGGTGTCAAACCATGACCCTGGTAGGTGTAGCCAGGAACAGTGGTGGGGGGCAGGGGGGTGGGAGCAGGAATTCCTGAAGGCAGGTATGCTGAAGGAGGAGGGGGTGCACCCCCTGGGCTGTACCCAGATCCCACAGCAGTATGAGGAGGATAGCTAGCAGAGGGATAGCTATAACTGGAGAGGTTAGAAGTCCCATTGTAGCCTGGGACCAGGGCTGGTGGTGGAGGAGGAGGAGGTGGTGGCTGTAGGAGCCCAGAGCTATGCAAGGGAGAAGGATGAGGTGAAGGAAGTGCAGGTGCTGGCTGGCTGCTGTAAGTAGAATGCAAATATGAGCCGTTGTATCCTGGGGCATATTCCTGAGATGGGAGCCCTGTATGAAGACTAGGTACAGTGTGGCTTCCACAGGTACTACTTGAATAACTAGGCTCTGTCAGGTTGCTGGCCACCCCAGGAGAGCTCCCTATACTTGCAGAGACATCTGCTGGAGGGAGGGCTGAACTGACTCCAGCTTTGCTGGCAGTGATAACATCCGGAACACAGTTCATGGGATAAACAGCGTCTGAATTCAAGGAAGGCTGCCACGGTTCGCTTTCATTTTTCCGACCGTTCACTAGTCCTGATGGTGCATCGGAGTAGTTGCTGAGTACAGGTCGGTCCACCGGGCCTTCCAAAATGCCAGAATACTTCTCTGCATATTTTTTTAGTAGGTTGGATGCAGTCAGAGCAGATATGTCATCATTTGCCCAGGCATACTGGTAGGTGCGCTGCAGATGACCTCTGTAAGCGTCAACTTTGTGGGCGGGAGACCGAGTGGTGGAGGTGATGTCAAAGTGCTGTTCTGGCCACTGGGCATGCTCCGGCGTCCACTGCATCTTCAAGCCTAAAGATTTGGGGGGGAAAAAGTTAATTTACTTAGATACTCATCAGAACTGTTAAAGCTTTTTCCCCCAACTTCTTTTGTTACCTATTATTTTCCGCCAATGATAGTGACATTATAAAGGATTTCCACAGTTTATAATACCTGTTATAGTCTCTACAATGCATGTACTTTAAAAGGGACTGAATTTCAACCCTGTATAAAAAGTGAACAATTTAAATGAAAACCCTGTATAAAATTTCAACCCTGTATAAAAAGTAAACAATTTAAATGAAAACTTTCAACCCTGTATAAAAGTAACTTCAACCCTGTATAAAAAGTAAATTTAAATGAAATTTCATTTAAATTTAAATTTAAATGAAATTTCATTTAAATGAAAACTCTGTAGGAGACCTACACTTTTTTTCATTTTTAAGTAATAAGTAAATTTATTTCTGCTAAGCCTATCAGGTTACTTGCTACACACACACATAGAAACACATATGTATGTACACACACATTCCTGTCAAATTAGAATTCAATCACAGGTTCTTACAATAAAATATGCATACATTTTAAATATCTAGCACGTGAGAGTATTAACGTGTGATATCTAGCTATCCTGTCTCTTCACATCACAGTTTCTGTTTTATATTTTAACCAATATAAAAATGAGACACAGCTGACAGATCACATCTAGGACACCTCTCTTATTTGGTACTGAACACCTAGTTAGCACAGTATAATGCTCCCTGCGCAGAACAATATGACACAGACATAGCAGGTCATTCCATAATCCAACTCTCATCTAAAGTGGTCCACGACAGTTTCAAATCTGCTTCGTGGAGTGCAGCAAAGCAATCTCCCAGGCAGCGCTCCATCGCTTTCATCGCACAAAGCCTACAACTCGGTATGAATTACAACTGGCTCCTTTCTGCCTCTCAGTCCTGTTGTTGAAACTCTGAAAAAAAAAAACAAGCATCACTTGTCTGTCGGTCTTCTAGCTAGCATTCTCCCTTCTTCTCTTATCATCTTTCCCTCTGTCTTACAGCCTCCAAGGTACTGAGGTTGGGGGGGGGGTGGGAAATATATCTATATATATCTATATCTATCTATCTATCTATCTATCTATCTATCTATCTATATATATATGAAGGGGGGAGATAAAGAGAGAGGAAGGAAGCAGGTAAAAGGGAAGATAAGAACAGAGAGAATCTGGATTCTAACTCTTTACATTTATGGAAAGCAGTGTGTGGCATAAACTCGAAGAGTACAACTGGAAAATGAGATGCTATGTGTAACTCTATCATCTGCTAGATTACTAACCGAAGCAGGGTGACTATGTAGCAAACTATACAAGAGTATTTTCTCATTATGAAGCAGTCAGAATGAGAGAATCATTTGAATTTTACAGTTTAAAGAGAGACTTTAGACATTGCCTTATTTCCCTCATTAGGGAACCAGTACCCAAAGGGATTTATAATGTACCCTCGAGGACTCACATATAGTTAGTTACAGAAGAGCACTGGAACCCTGTTCTATTTCCCAGTGCTGGTTCGTCCTATTCTAATCTCTGCTTGATTGGAACATTTCCTATTCTGATACAGCTGTATTAAGCAGGCCTCCTTAATCTCCTTTGTATTATGGTAAGTGAATTTTGCAAACTCTCTTGTGCCCTCTGGCAGAGATTCCTTGATAAGAAGGAGTTCTGGTCTAAATGAAGCATCTGTGGCATCAGCTCCCTTCTGAATTACTGTAGTCTATTTTGACAGCTCCTACCCGCTTCTGCTTTCCTCCTCCAACCCCTTTAGCTCTTCATTGCCTGACTTTGGCTCCTGACATGGCCGGCTTTGACTTACTGAGCTAAACTGAACGTATCACAGAGTTTGGTAACAGAATGGCATGTTGATTCCCTTCTGACTCCCTCTTCCTTGCTTGCAAAACCACTGCACCAGACACTGGAAGTTAATTAGCAGGATGATGCTGTGCTAATTGTGTTAATTTACAAGGTTTCAGTCAAAGAGAATCATGCCAGGGCCAGCACTGCTGTCATGCTTCTGACTTAATGATTAAGAAATACTGAAAACAAGGTGGGAAAGATTGCAGTAATTACATAATAAATGAATAAAGCAACAGGATTCATTTGCAAATATATTTTACTGCAGTTGTACTCATTTGCATTTGGATTTTTAAAAAGGATCCATGTAGATATTCATTGGCAAATCACCATCTCAATTAAATTAACTCTGCTGCACTGTATAACTTAATCAAGCTCCATATATAGATATATCTTTTTGAGTAAAAATACTAAACACCTTACTTCTCCTGTATATACAACAGATTCTTCACTTTCCTTTCCTTCACCTCCCCCCAAATCTTCATGTTTCTCTTTTAAAACTATTTAAAAAAATAATCTCTTCAATTGGAAAGAACATATTATAAAATGCTGATGAAGTGCAGCTTGCATCATTTCATGCAGAGGAACTCTGGGGGGCCTTCTAGGAAGAACTAAAGTGATATTCTTAATTGTTTCTGCTTTCTCAATCATTACTTTTTAAGGGGGAGAAAAACACACTGCAAAAATGGGTGAAATGACCGAGACCACACTTAAAGGGGAAAAGATGCAATTTTAATGAAGCAGCATTTCAGGAATCATACTTTCATTAAATTCAACTGGAAATTATTAAGAGCAAATCACCAGGAACCAATCGCAAGTAATCAGTATCTAAATTCTTCTAGTGTCATGGGATTTACTTCAAGCCTTATAAAAAGGAGAGAATATTAATGTGACTGTAATGTAGAACTGTCTAAAAGACCTACAGATTCATTAGTCCTGTAAATTATTTCCAGGGAATTTCTATTAGGATTTTTTTTCTTTAAAAGATTATCAAAATACAGAGTTGAGAAAATAAGAAAACACGTATGCTATGAGTAGGAATTTGATTAGATGGATACAGAAGAAACATGAATAAATGTCTTTAAAAAAGGTCTCAGAAGATAATTTAGGAGTCACAGACGATGGAATTTACCACAAACACAACACAACACAACACTCACACGCACACACACCCCCCCCCCCATAAAAGGGTCTGGCTTCCTTTCAGTTAGCTGAGCTAAGCCATTGTTGGCATTAGTTAACAAACATACATAACAAACATGATTAAAAAACAAAATTGCCCCTTAAAAAAAATGAAACTGCTTTAGCTTTAGAGTAATTATTTTAAAAAACAACCAAAAAGGGCAACTTTCACCTTTATTGGATTAAAATTTTCCTTGTAAATTAATCATTTGTAAAATACATGCAACAAATGATTTTAGTAAGTTATAATCACTGTGAAAGACAGGAATATATAATAAATATAATATATAATATATAATAAAGTAGGTTGGCCATTTTCACTGCATAGAGAAATGCATAGTTTAACTGCATAAACTCTAGCAAAAATAATTACATTTCATAAGATTTCTGTTTCATCTGAAATTAAGTAAAGATCCTATCAAAATTATCTATTTGGGGCTTCCCTGGTGGTGCAGTGGTTGAGAATCCGTCTGCCAATACAGGGGACACGGGTTTGAGCCCTGGTCCGGGAAGATCCCACATGCCACGGAGCAACTAAACCTGTGCGCCACAGCTACTGAGCCTGCACTCTAGAGGCCACGTGCACAACTACTGAAGCCTGCGCGCCTAGAGCCCACACACCGCAACAAGAGAAGCCACCACAATGAGAAGCCCGTGCACCACAATGAAGAGTAGGCCCCGCTCACTGCAACTAGAGAAAGCCCACGTGCAGCAATGAAGACCCAACGCAGCCAAAAACAAACAAATAAATAAATAAATTTATATTTTTAAAAAGTTATCTATTTGGAACAATTACTGGATACGCCAGTACTTGCCTTTTGATTCTCATGCTATTTTTGGATATGCTTACCAAGATAATTGAAAGTTTATTTATTGATGCATACTAAATAACAACCTAAGCAGGGCTGCAAAAGTTAAGATTAAGCTTTCATTAAATAACCTTAAGGGGACAGAATTATTCACATCCCCTGAAACATGAGTATTTATCCAGTGCTTTAAAATCATTAATAGTATTTGAAAGTATAAATTAATAGTTAAACCATAAGCTAGTTCCTAATATTAGTAGGAACTGAAGAAGCCCGTGTTCAGGGGAGTGTTCTGGTCTTAGGAGGACAAAGAGCTTTTTCACCAGTTTCTTGAATTTTAATACTAATTGGAAGTAGAACTAAACTTGTTGTCATTGTTATTATTATTGTTCTATTTATTTGTGGCGATATTTCTGATGTGAAATGTAAGCAAAATGTGGAGCCAAATGTTCTTTGAACAAAATATCATGCTCCCTTTGATTACATTGCTGTTATCTGTAAGAAGCAGCACATGCGTGTCACTTAACTTGGCACCCAAATAATAAGATGGGTTTTAAAAATAGTTCTTATATGGTTTCTCTTTGGAACATGAAGAGAAAAACCTCAGAAACAATACTATTTTAACATTATTAGAAACATGGCTCCAGAACAATAACTCCCACTGCTGTTTAGAAACAGCTTAAATATTAGGTACAATAAAAATTCAGAAAACAGTAGAAAGTAAGAAAAATAGTTCCTCAAGATAATTGAAGAATTGTTCCAAAACATCAATTTTCATTTTTGAAAGGATTAGAAAATTCTTAATACAGCTGGCAAATTTCACAATGCAATGTGTTTATTTTTTAAATATATAATTTAATAGAAAGCTGCTTTTAAGATACTTTAACATAAGTGTGCACAAGGATGACAGATACTACAGTAAAAAGCCTGAGTATTTTATTTTATTGTTATAGGATGAATTTATGTATATATAAATGAACAAGTCTATATTTCCCAAGAAACCGGACAGTTTGGATAACATTTTTTCATTCTTATCATTACTGACCATTTTATAACTTAGGTTTAATTACTAAACAGTTGCTGCCTCATTGCTCTACTTCTTCCATTTAACTCTTTAACTATTTTGAAGCAAAACAACTGTGGCATCCTTCGAAGTTCTGTCACAGCTTCAAAATGGTAAAGACACTTATATAGAAAAATGAAGGACATAAAAACAACTTTCAGAATAGGAGGAAATTGGGAATAAAAGACTAGGTCTTCTAGAATCGATTTTTAGCACACATTCATGGAAAAATTAATCTAAGACACTCACTACCGCACCCCTCTACCCCAACACAGGTATGCTATTCAGAAGTTCATGAGGTCTATAAAAGCGGCTCTCTTCTACAAGGTTCCCATAGGGTAATTCTGGCTGTTAGGGACTCTGCTTTCATTTGTAGGTTTTCTCAGACTTCCTAAGGGCAGAGACCTGAGGCAAACACCTGCAGGCATGGCAGGCTTGCTCTAGGAAAGCTGCACAGTGCTCACACAGTCCTGCACGAACGACATCACTACACCTATTACACTCCTTTGGGCTATTGTGCCTCTGAACCTCTCATTATCATTTTTAAAAAAATTTTTTTTTTAATTGAACACCATATTTACCAAGATTCTCTCTAGAAAAAATCACTACTGGGGTAAATACAATAAAGTAATTATAATAGTTTACTTACTGCCCCTTCAGCCTAATAATGCAACAGATTTATCATCTCCTAGGTAGGAAATGGCCAAACTAACACATAGAACATTCAAAATTTCAAGTAGAGAGTAGCAAATTCATTGGCTAAAAAATAAGAGCCTTCTGAGAGAGGGCCTACAAACTTCCCGATACTGAAAACTGGCCCTATACAATAACTACTTACCTTTATCCTTCAAGGGGAGTGATGACCAATCAAAATGTTTCCGCAGACTAAGCAGCATTCTCCTTTTGTGCACCGACCCTCATAAGCCAAGAGGCCAACACAGCAGTATCTAGTATTACCTGTTCTAATCTATTTGATCTGAAATCTTCCTTAGTCCATTTCCCAATAATTCCTAGCCTAAAAATGTGATGTCATATTTAAAAGTAATATCAGGGGAAAAGTGAGGGGAAGAAGCACAGAAATTATATATTCTCCTTAACCTATTTAAATAGGTTCCATCTTCAGAACACCAAAATGAAAAGTCCTGTATAAGCTGAATATGACACAGGGACTGCTAATCTTAATTAGTCAACAAATTGAGGGCCTGCTGTGTGTAAAGCCTTGTGGTTCAATGCTAAGAAATTACATCAAGGGAATCCGTTTACCAGACAATGAAACTTTTCCAGGTTCTGCATTCTTTATAATTTCACATTCTAAATTCCCTTAGACTCTTTGATTTTAGAGATTAAGGGAACTTTCAAATGACCTAGTCCCCAATCCAGACAGCCTCAGTTACAGGTTGAGTACTTCACTTATCGTGGTATACTGTGGGGTTGAGCGCTATTTTGTCTGACACAGTGTTTTATTTGGAGGCATTACTAGATTGTTGGGATAGAAAGGGACTGGAGAAAACATAAAGAAGATCCTAGAATTTTGTTTGAAGAGTGAATAACCCAAGCTTGAGGTTCAGACCACTGGCCCTGATCCATGCCATCATTTATTTGTTCTAATCCTGGTGAAATCACATAAGCATATCATACTCACTTTTTTCAGCCATAAAATATGGACAATAATGGTATCATGTACCTTACTCGATTGTTGTTAAGGTTACCTAAAGCAGTAATATTTGTGAAAATATTTTCCAACTGTAACCTGCTACACAAATATTTCTTCTTATGCTTTTATTTTGAAAAAGCCAGAGATGCATTAAACACAAAACAAAACTGACTAGACAGAAAAAAACTAAAATCGCTCCTCGAATTTATAAATCACTTTTTCTTCAACCTCTGGACAGCTACTGAAAAGGAAATTTTCCAGTGGGAATGTTGGTTATAAGAAAGGTATAGAAATTCTTTCATACTCAGCAAAACACAGAGCATGATCTCCTTAATCAAAAAGCTGTCAAAAATTCAAAATATTTTTATGCTATTTATTCTTAATAGTATTTGTGAGTCAACATTGTAGAGACCACAGCTAAGAAACAATAGAGGTTTAAAACCAGTTAAGGATGATCTGAAAACCCAGTCTCAAAATAAGATATTCTAATTATATAGCAATACTGTCAAAGATTTTTCTCTTTAAATCACACTTTCACACCTCAAGAATCCAAATTATAATACATTTTGCAGCAAATTACTCCCTCCCCCTATTCCACGTTATTTGCATAAAGCAATCCTTTTTAACAATCACAAAGGCATTTCTGGCTAAATGGTCCTTGGTAAATATAGTTTAAATACCTCACCTTCTAACATAGAGAAATTGCCACCTGACAGCCTGAAGGCAGCATGTAACCTGTAACTATATTTCATTTGACCAGCACAGAGTTTTAAAAATCAGTCAGTTTTATATAAAAGAATCTGTAGTTCCATATTTCCCACTTTTTCAAGACAAGTTGAATGATCTTACACTAGACCTCATTCTTGCCTGGCAACAGTTGCCTGAATCTGAGGTCCAGTTGCCCCCTCTAGACATGGCATGCCCTCTCCATTTTGTCATGATGTTCCCACTCTCTATTACAACATCAGGTATTTTTATGGTATCTACTGGTCACATATGCAATTAAAATTATGACTTCACTCTGAAGCTTCAAGCTCCAGTTTTTTCACTTAAGTACATTTTCCTGAAAACTAGCTAGTGCTTTAAAACTTAAAAAAATAGTAGTGCCTTTAGATTAAAATTTTTCCAAATACTATTTATTATGTCATTCCTGCCCTGTTACTCTAAGCACAGGAAAAATATTTGATATTTCCCTTGTTGATTCAGTGTCACTAGTACAACAGTGTAAAATGAGAAACGATTGCTTTAAAAAACTGGTTTCCAGATTGCTGCTGTTTCAGCGTTCCCCCCTTTGCTCTGATTTGTTAGATACTTTTTCTAGCTGTTCTCCATGTCAGTCTCCACCATTCCTAATATGCTCCCTGAATATGCCATAGGTTCTGACTCCACAAACCAAGACTTCATTTAATAGTAATAGTCAATCATGACCTCTACTACAACTTTTGAGACTTTAAGTTACTCCAAAGTTATGCTTCTTATTTCTTATAGCAAGTTGCTGGGTAGATGGTATCTGGAAAAGGAACTGATCTTGTTCTGTATGTCATCATTTTGAGCTTTAAAAGCAAGTATTCAATGTTACAGGGCACCATGACTTGGACTAGAATGGTATATACCCTGTCCTTCAATTAAATTTGTGGGTAGCTTATGATCTGAATCAGCTTCCTGAGAATGCATTAAATTTTATTCACAGCAACAAAATATTCACTCATCAAAACGTGACCAAGTATAAAAATCTCTATTTTGCCAATATTTCATAATGAGGTTAAAACTTGGTATGCATGGGTCTCATAGGTCATCATTTTTAACATGCAAGTCATATATAAGAGAATGACTTGCATTTATGACGATGAGTGCATAAGCACTTATACAAAGAAAATTACACTGATAAAAGAAATATCACTTTTAGGCCACCAGGCTTATGTTCAATACATTATCAAGAGAGCCTATCACTTAAAGCAAACCAAAAATCATAATCATAATTCAAATAAATATTTTTTTTCCTCTGGGGGTCCTAAAATCTCCCATACTCAAATCAAAGTATTCAAGTGAACCTATAATCACACTCACATAAAATACATATAGTTTATAGTTCAGCTTTATGGGTTTTCTTTTTTAAAGCACGGAGTAGTTTTACAAAAGCATATGTATACAAATTTTTGAATAATTATCTAAATCAAGTAAAAAACTGTCCAAAAGTCTGTGTGCATCCTACCATAATTCAACAGAATACACAACTATGCATATACATGCAATTTAAAATATACAAACAATTCATAGTCTGAATCTTAGTATTTAGTGTCAGGTGTTATCAACTATTGCAAGGGAAAGGATTTGAGGGTTAGTGCGTAAGAGGACTGATTTTCCCATGTTGAGTCAAATGTTATCTTGTTTATTCTACCTCTGTGAATGATTTTAGACAATTTTAATCAGTTTAAATAGTGCTTTGTAGTTAACCTTTAAAGTTGTTACTTTGTGGCCTTTCATTACTCATTCTGTCTCTTCCCTTTTTCCATATACGTTTTCAATCCATTAAGGCCATCTACCCTTCCCCCCCAGTTCTTTCTGTCATACAGAGATCATCAGGACACACCACTTCTGTCCATAGGGACTGCCAGGGCTAATGAATACGTATGTTCTGTGTCACAACAGAGCACTCCCCTTGTTCTGCAGTATCAAACCTCTTATGTGTATAAATAACAGGTGAGCTGTAGCGTGCAGGGATAAATGGGGTTAACACAACCTGAAAGCTCCATGCTAGATTCGTAGTATCTAGCCTGTATGATTGATCCAGAAAGAGAAATCCAAATGCCAAAAGTACTGTGCATTTTCTATGTGTTTTGAATCTTTATTTTAAAAAAAGGACTCTGCTGAGATAACGTTACCAGCGTCCTAAAAGTCTGAGGTCATTCCAATTGATTCTCAAGATACTCTTGTGCCATATAAAGTAAATTTGCACTTTTAATTAACACAAACTGGGCATGGTACCAACCTTGAATTACGACATGGGTGGTTAATGTCCTCTGTCACACTGCTAAAATGTTATGTTAATCATTATGTGTACATAGTGCTATTCGTAAATAGTTATTTGTGTGTATCTATTCTATTTCAAGTATATAAATGCAAAGCTCAATTTAGTTATATTTAAGGTGAACTACATTCATTTTTGCCCAACATCCCATGCTGATATGGGTCAATAAACAAATTCAGAATCTCCCAAGCCCCACGACCTTGTGTAAGATGGAATCTGCATTCAGCTTCTTTTTGTGTTCCTCTGAAACCTTACTCTAAAAAGACAGTTTACATAAAACAAAATAGATAATTAAGACTGCTTATTTAAATCGGAGGTCTCTCTCACATAATTAGACAAAGGAGTAAGAATATTATTTACATATATGTATACAACTCCAACCATTCTCCTTAAAAACTCTTTGCTTAAGGTAACTCTAAAGTGTGCAAAGCCCAGACAAAATTTGTTTAGGTTATTTATGCATTTTTCTCTTTTTGGCAATCCATGCATTAATTTTTAATGCAATAGCAAAATAGTGCCTTGGACTTTGATAAAAATATTCTATAGTCAGGGCTGGGTGACATAGTGCATTAATTCAATGTCCTTCACTCCTGGGACCTGTGTATAATTTAGTCCAGCCTGAAGAAAATAACTTTGATCTGAAGGCAATGGAAAAAGCAACGTATGAAATGAGTTTTGGTAGGTTTAGTGTTGTTTTGCCCATATAAGACAACATATGAAGATAAACTGCTTTAGAATACAATCAACATGGTCAAGGATTAAAAGTGAAGAGCTCTTAGTAACAACCGTAGTTTCCTCACCTTTCCATTCTCCCTACCTGGCCACATTCTATGGTTTGGTGAAAATAACCTGGGCGCCACCTATAATTAGGATGCTCTAATTTCCAGATAAACAGAACATTGTTAAAGTGCAGTGTGAATGACAGTCCAGTCATTAGCGCTATTGGCTCTTCCATTTGTAAAAACAAAGAATGCTGCATAATGAGACAAAAGCAGAAGACAGGCTATCAGCATCCTCAAAGAAAGTGGCATTTCCTGTCCTGGAGGGGGTGCCCCACAAAGTAATCCTTGGGGAAAGCTAACAATAGGAGGGACCACAAGCAAAGAAATTGTTTCTTTAGATTCCATCTTGATTGTGTTCTCTATGACAATATTAAACTGCATAGTTTCATCTACTGTTAGAATACATGAGGCCATAAAGAAAAAAAAAAAAAAGTTTAGGTTTTGGCTGAATTGAATAAAATGGTTGATCCAGTGGCATTTGCCACATGAAATACAGATCCCTTTTCTTTTGCTTATAAATTCTACTTTAATTCCAATCCAACTCTCTTCTGTTGTGAATAAACACAGCTTACTTTGTCTCTAATGTAGCAGTGAAACACAAGGTTGCTCTCAATACTGTCAATAGAATTCAAAGCTGTAAGGATGTTACTTCTATATGGTGAAAACTATTCTACAATTTTATACTTCTTATTGATGATAATGAACTATTTTATTGGCCTCAGTTATGGATAAGCTCCAGTATTTGCTAATAATTTTAAGGAAAAGGAAAATTTTTTTCCAGTCACATTTTTCAATTAGCAGATAGAAATGTAATTTAAAATTTGCTAGTTTTACTTGCTTATGTTAAAAGAGTAAATAAGTCAAATCTTCCTGCTACCTCTTCAAACAGTGTGCATCCTATTTACACAAGTCCCTAAACAACAGGAAAACCAGAACCCTGCGGGTGATACAGGTAGGTTACACAGAAAAATCAAATCTAGGTGCTTACATGTGTATACGAAAGTGTTGTGTCTGTAGTTGTGGAAAGGATATAGAGAAAATGGGGAAAGGTGACAGAGAGAAGGAAAAGAGATTTTTAAAAATACCTTTATCCTAAAAATGATCTGCTTTATTATTTATAATCTCAGAGTCCAAAGCACATTCTAAGTTATTTAACTAGCATGTATACATAATACTTTAATCAAATATAAGCATTACTTAAAGTTTTCTTTAGCTATATATTTATTATTTGTGGCTTGAACCAAGTCATATATCTCAAAAAGTTTCCATACTTATAAAACTTAAAAGTCTTATTTATGACCTCCAAATATACTATGAACATCATTTCCTTCATTGAGTACTCATTTTCAAGGAGGTCTGGGTTTACATATGTAAAGTTTTTCAAAAAAGGAAAACTAATTACAATATTATTATATATTGACACATTTTCTCAATTGCATTCAAAAAGAAAAACACTTTACTAGAATCATTTGAGATGAAATGTTTAAAAAATCCTTGAAAAGCAAATAATTAAAATATATGATAATTGAGTTACTTAGGAAAGCATCCCAATTATAAATTTAGAATTGTTTTTGTGTTTTCTATATAAAAGTTCCCCCACCCCCCCGACCGCCCCGGCCTTAAACACAATAGAAAAATTCATAGAATTAATGAATCATAGGTCTAAAAGTACATTCCTGCTCACTGAACTGACATACCTGGAACTGGTCTCCTTTAAGTAAATCTTTTTGAAAGTATCCAAATGCCTACAAAGAGTACTACAATTTCATTTATATATGACTTTCAGTCTTATGGCCATTACATGATTACTTAGCTAACTTGTGAAGTTTTTCAGGTTAGGATGTTTTATTGTGCCCTCCTTTTTTTACATGCTTCTACATCCAGCCATTGTTTTCATATTTTACTTTAGGAATTATTTTATCCAGTTCAGTGTCAAATGATATTATACTTTAAAAATAATCTCTTCAGAAAATATAACATAAAATAGTGGATTGCATCCCTGGCCATAGCTCTCAGAAGCATTAAAATGTTACTGGAGTGCCCGAATGACAGCAGTGACAGCTTAATCACTTAAAGGCTTTTTACATTAACAATTTTTTTCTTTCAATTTGAGCAGTATATTCAGGCATGATTTAATAGGAGGTTAGCTGTTAAATGCAGCTAAATAACATACTTTTTAAAAATATCAAATCAAGTTTAGTGCCTAATGAATATTCCTTTACACTTTCTGATATATTAGTGCACATTCATAAAGCTTGGCTTCTTTTATTTTTCCCCCAATATATGTATTTTTTAAAAAAATCAGTCGGATAATTAGCATGCATAGTCCAACAGTTTTCTATATTTTTATGATTTTAAGTAGAAGATCCATGGATAAAACATAATTGAAAGGTGAGCCTATTAATCTGGAGAATAACCTCCACAAACCAAATAGGGATGAATCATGTTGAAGTCTGCACCTCATTTATAGCTTTGTATTCCTAAGGAAAAAAAAAAAAAAAAACCAAAGCAGAGAGAAACTAAAGGTGACCTTATTTAGACATATTAGTCAAGGCAGGCTTTGCTGTTTTTAAGCAAACATGATTGTGACTCCACTTTGTCCATCCAGTTTTCCAGTGTGTAAATTGGATGATGACTTGGACAATTCTCTCTTCATTAGTGAACTGTGGAAAGGAAATACAGAGGTGGCTTTTTATTTTTTAAACTCTGTAGTGTCTTGTAACCAAATTCTGAAGCATGAAGAAAATATATATATATATATATATAAAATTTTTTTTTTTCCTAGACAAGCTGTCGTAATTGAAATGAAGTCTAATCAGACTCATTACTGTTTTCAGCAATTTGCACCACCGAAGATGCTTATTAGGTAACTGTGTTTAATAAACCACTCTTTAGAAAAATACCAGTAATGAGCTCTTAACAGCCAATCTTTAGCGTGAATGTAATGTGAAAAGTGTTCCTAGCGCTGAATAGATTTTCACATTTAGTAGTGTCATAATTAAGCTCCATGAATTGTTTCTGTGATGTTAGATTTATTACAATAATCTTACTTTTTTCCTATGTTAAATCTACTTGGAAATGCAGTCATCTTCTATTAGAGTTGGATTATATTCATTGTACAGCAAATTTTCAGCTAGTGCCAAGCTGATCAAAAGGTTTTTCAACTGAGGATTTGTTAACAAATGATAAGCAAGGATTTTATGACTGATAATTGATGCTATCTATCAAGTCTTTCCTCATCAGCATCCCCCACACCTCAGAAAAAAGTCTTCCTGTCATTTGATTATATA
The DNA here is from genome assembly GCF_028564815.1 of Eubalaena glacialis. Classification (NCBI taxonomy): domain Eukaryota; kingdom Metazoa; phylum Chordata; class Mammalia; order Artiodactyla; family Balaenidae; genus Eubalaena; species Eubalaena glacialis. Next base: position 171,738,004 of record NC_083716.1, read on the forward strand.
TGAAAAGTTACCCAAGATACAAATGTATTATGATCATTAAGAGGAAAAAATTGCATTTCTATCACTAAGTTAAAACATGGGAAAAACTGGACATTCTGAAAGGAATATTTGAAGAAATGTTGGCCTTTCTTAATAGCAGCTATAAATAACACTATGTTGCTTCATTAGATATTGTTCTTAAAAATGTGAATACCATTTTCCTCCTTGAGTCTTCCTTTTTGTAGCACTCTTTACTAAGATCTTAACATTAAAGAACAGTACTGTGAATATATATTATTTATATGCACTAAAAGTGGTCATGAGAGTTAGCTAGTCTTCTTATTGATAAGGGCAAAAAAAAGTTACATACCTCTAAGCAGAGGAGTTACTTCCATGCAAGATGGTGCATGTGCTAAAATAAGTATATATCTATAGAATCTATATTGACTAGTCTATCAATAGAGTATATCCAGAGGTATTTCCATGTATATAAAATTATATAGAAGGGATTGAAAATATTTCTTGAGAACATCTAAATAAGATTTATAAGGAAGCTCTTGAGCTTACCATGAAATGTCTCACATGGTAAGATAAATATCTTTTGTTTGCTAAACAAACATTCTATTCCATAGAGACTATTCCATAAAGATAATCAATAAATGAAAAAGTACCAAAAAAAACCCAAAACAAAACAAAACAGGAGACCAAGAGTTTATACCCATTCATGATAAAATGTTAAGAAGGATTCTGTTAGTGAATGATTCCTCTCCCAATACACTCTCATTTCTTCAAAGCTGAAGCTTCACGACTCCTAATTGGAGCCAATAAGCCTCCATAACTGTTTTCAGCTTTCTGAATCAATAGCTATGAGAACTGAGACTGTCAAATTAACGGCTTGTTTCATCTGATTTTGTGGAATGCATTTCTTTGCATTACAAAGTAGAGAAGAAACCAACTCATTCCCTTGTGAATTCTTACAGCTTTCAGATCAAAATATCTTCTAGTTTCTTTAAGTCTTGACTGAATTCATATTCAGAACAACAAAAGGCAAAGCCAGTGCATAAAACTACTAGAAACCTATATTTACATGCTTAAATGACTCACAGATAAAAAACAAAAATTATGAGAGGGTCCCTTTTAGTGCCTTTGGAATGCCTTATCATAATCTTGAATAACTTAATTTATGAATCATAGAATTTATGAATGTTTTATAAAAGAGGGGATGCTTTGTACACTTGAATTTATTACAAAAGCTAGGAGGCTTTAAGATGTCAAATAATAGTGATGATGGCAATAATATTAATGATGTAATATGAGTAATTCTTTTGGTAAGCTTTCAAAATAACTTTCCATGATGATGAAGATACAGTTTTAATTATGAATTTCAATTAGGAATTGAGTACTTAGTTAATAGATATTTTACCTAGATCTACCCCTTGAGTTACAGAAGGTTGGCAGAATTAGCCTTGGTCTTAATTTCTAATTGTAGAAAAACAAGCTAGGGAGTATGGACATATGCATAGATGAGATTTTAGTGCAGAGAATAAACAACACATAAATATATATTATCACATAAATACAAGATATGGGTTATAAGGCATAATAAAATGCTAGTGGTAATGGGGAGACTTGTATTATCAAGACTTTTTGGAGAAGGTGGGTTTCAAACTTCAGCTATTGGCCATACCATTTAGACATTGGTCTGAACATGAAGACAAGTCATATACTTAAGCTTGCAAATAATTTTTAAAGAGAATTAGGGCTCATTAATCCTTAAAATTTTCAAGGAGCCACAATACCTAGTAACAGCATTATCATTCTTAGAGCCTTACTCAGTTTTATCATTTGCCATATTCCTGAGCTAATAAAACTTAAATATTCTTCCATGTAACAAACAGCCAAGCAAGCAAACAAAAATGAAACCTTAAAAAAATTCAGTTTCTTTTACTTATGTCTTTCTTAAATTCTTTCAGACTTACTCCAAGATCCCTTCTCTCCCTCCAACCTCTTTTTGACCCTGGCATGTGGGGCAGTGAGTTATTTTCTCTCTTTTCCTTTCCTTTCCTTTCTCTCTGTTTTCAAGTAGTTTGTCAATTATGAGAAAATAGGTTACAGAGAAAATGTATTTTAAATCTCAAAACTGGAATCCTAAAAACAATCTTCCTTGAATCTCTGAATCTTGATAACTTTTGTTGTCACTAGAAAAAACAAATGGGACTAGTTGCCTAAACTGTTTAAAATATGATAATGGCATTCATGCTCTAATAACATCTGAGAGCCTACTACAACTTGAGAGCTTCTGACCTAAGTGCTAGGAAATAGAGGTCCCTGCCCCAATGGAACTTACAAGTCTATCTTTAGTGGTGATTTACCAAAGAAAAGATTTAGTTCTGAATCTGGTAGGGAAAGGTGGCTATATAGAGGAGTTAAGAGTTGAGGTATATCTTGAAAGCTGAATAGAATTTTACCAGTTAGAATAGAGAGAGGTGAGTTTTCCTGCCTGTGACAAGACTCAGTCGAAGTTACAGATGAAGCTAAGTGTACCCGGCACATTTGGGAAACAGGGTTGCTTGGTATGGTTAGAAGACAGGAAGGAGGTATATGTCTATGTATAGGGTGGGATGGAGGTAAAGATGAAGCTTGAATTCAGTTTGCAAAGGGACTTGAATGTTCGGACTTTATCTTACTGCCAACATAAAGTGCTGCCCTCATCTGTTCTTCAGAAATATATCAATAATAACAATATATAGGCCAGAATAGGGACTTCCCTGGTGGTCCAGTAGTTAAGAATCTGTCTTGCAATGCAGGGGACGCCGGTTTGATCACTGGTACTAAGATCCCACATGCCGTGGGGCAACTAAGCCCGTGTGCTGCAACTACTGAGCCTGCAAGGCACAACTAGAGAGCCCACATGCCACAACTATAGAGCCCGCGACCTCTGGAGCCCACGCGCTGCAACTAAGACCCAACAGAGCCAAAAATAAATAAATAAATAAATAATTTTTTAAAAATTTCTAAACAATATATAGGCCAGAATGGGGCTGGGGAGGTGGGGCAGGGAAGGCTAGTAGCCGGGCCTGAACTTGAACAAAAAGAAGAAAAAAATCTGAGAAAGATTTCAGATGTACAGTCAAAAGGATGAGCTGACCAGTTGGAGGAATGAAGAACAGGAAAGGGGATATCATCATAAAAATAGAAATACTTGTGAGATATCTGTCAACTAGTTAATAAAGAGATTGTAGTGGATATTACATTTAATCCTTCAAAAGCCTAGTGAGGGATTAATTCCCTTTTTTATATGATGAAACAGGTTCCTTGAATCTAAGGAATTTTCCCAAGGCCACCCCAGAGCCAGAATTGCAACCTGGATCATGTGACACAAAATTGTCACACTTGGTCTCTCCTTGGAGAACTTCTCCAAGGTTTTTAGCTTGTATAACCAATAAGTTGGCCACTAGGAGTTCCCATCTTTCAATGGGAGAGAAGTCAAAGGTCTACAAGGATATTTAGGAATCATGAGCAAATGGGAATCATTGAAGTTATGGTAATGGAAGACATAGCAGAGAGAAAGTTGTATAGAATGAGATGAGAATGGAACTCATGAGTTAAATCAGCATTTAAGGAGTAGGCAATGGGGATTGGGAGGGCATTTATAGAGGAGAAAGAGAAATAGAGAGAGGGAGAGAATATGCTGTTGTAAAAGACAAGTGAGGAAGAGTTTTCAAGGACAGAGTGCTTATTTGTAGCACAGGCATTAGAGAAGTCAAGTAGGATAGGAGAGAACATAGGCAATTAGGAGGCTAGAGATGATCTGTGAGAGAGTGGTGGAGTCAGAAGCCATGGTGAGTGGGTTACGGAGGAAATGGGTGGTGAGAAAGTGACATGGCAAGCATGAAAGAATTATCCTCACTGATAAACATCTTAATAAACATGAACAGCAGTTTATGGGGCAAAGAAGAATTAAGGCAAGAGATTTTAAAGGATATGGGGAAAACCCTAGACCAAGGGTTCAGCAAACTATGGCCAGTAGGCCAAATAATATTATTTCTTCATCTAGGAAGACTTCCCAGACATCACTGCCTTCCCTTCCTCTCTACCATTTTCCATATCACCCCATACTTACACTGCATTGTCATATGCATTTTATTTTTCTATTTCATCTGTATTACCTACTAGACTAACCTCTGAGGCCAGGAATCCATGCCATTAGAGTAGGGCAGAAATCTTGTCCGTCTTTTTCATAGCTATACGTCCAGTGCTCACAAAGAAGAGAATCCTCACAAAGAAGGTACTGTATCTATCTATACCTATAGATATACATCTATATCTACATATGTATCTATATCTTTATCTGTACCTATATAGAAAGAGTTCATGCAGGCTGTAACTCATACCATATGTCTAAATACTTAAGGTATTTGAAAAGTTTTAAAGCTGTAAATAAATTATTTTGAAAGTTATAAATTGAACAAAAAATGTTAAATAAAATGTTTTTTTCTTTCTACCTTAACAATTATATCTTCAAAAACACCTGGAAGGCTAAGTTCAAATTTAGAATTTTCTGTCTCCTGGGTCATCAGAGCTCTTCCAGAATGAGAAGCTGACCTGTGGTTCCCTATCATCAAGAGGCTTAGTATGCATACTGTAGATGAATGTTCCATCCATTCCCTACCATTCCCACCTCCACCCAGCTGCCTCCTGGCCTCATCTTGTGAGAGGACAGACTTAGAGAAGAGCACTGCATGGGTCCAGGAAGTAGAGTCAGGGAATTTCAGGTGCCTGGGACATGGTCTCAAAGGAGGGCACGGGTTCCAAGTGGGCACGTCCTCATGGCCCCTTGGATTCCTCATGATAGGGTAAAGTACTGGAGGAAGGCAAGACTGGACTTCCTAAAACATGGCACCCTTCTTGCCTGGGTCAAAAGATGGTTGCAGTGACTTGTATAAATAACTCAGTGGTCTGAAAAGTTAAAAGAAACATTGTTTATGTTTTACTTTGCTCTTTGCAATAGAAGATACTATGTAAGGAGCCAAAAGACATACATTTTAATACTAGTTCCCTAGTCATTATCACTATTATCTTGGTCTGAAGACCAATCTCTGAATTTAAGATGCCTCACTGGTCAACCACGCACAATTGCTGTAAATGCCAATTGACATAATGCATGAAATTACTATTACATAGCTAATAATTGGCAGAAATTGGAGGCAGAATTTAAGTTTAATATTCTTATTGTAATAGTTTTGTTATCCACTTCTTTTTACTAAAATCTTCTGTATTTACCACACACTGGCTTTGATACTGCCTACTAGCCAACAGTGAGCAAGATATGTTCCCATACAAAAAATAGCCCTTCTACGTTCACCATTCAGAACACTTGAACAAGTTCATCTTAGTCTCCAAACTAGGGCTTGTCTGTATCCATTTTCATGGGTACTCAACCCTGAGAGGAAGGAAGTATAATCAAAAAGTATGATTCTAGCCTTCCCTGTACTTTCTGGACCTCTTACTAACTTCTACCCATTAAAAAAAAACAAAAACAGAAACAAAAAAACACAAACATTTTAGGTGAGAATCCACCAATTCCTATATACATTATTGAATGTAGAAAACAGTACAAGGTCTCTTGGAAGAAACTTAATAATGTAGAATTTGCTACAGCATGTAATACTTGCATTTGAAAGAACATGTGTTCAAAGAACAAAACAGGAATCCAGTCTTTATTTTACATATATAACCAAAATCTTTTTTCACAGCTGTTCACAATATTTTATTTACTCTTCTTACCAAGAACTACCTTCGAAAGATCATCATTTACAGTAATAAGGACCTTTAATTTTCAGTGATCAACTCTGTTCAAATGTCAATATTGTCATAGTCTGACCATGGTGGATTTGAATTTGGGCATATATTCGAATTGTCCCAGATCTGAATCCCTACATTTCCTGTTTCTAGTCATGGGTCGTCCTTAAGCAAACTACTTAGCCTTCCTAAGTCTCAGTATTCCCAACTTTGAATTGGGGGGATAATAATAATTTCATTGAAAGTTTGAGAATTAAATGAGACAATGGGAGGAAAGCAGCTAGTACATTATGTTACTGTCCAGGAACTGTCACTGCCAGAAGGAGTTCTTTGATGTTCTAGGGGACAGAACTAAAGAGACATTTTGAAGGGAAGTTACAGGTAAGTAGATTTCAGAAGCATAATATGAAACACCCTCTAACCCTTCCCCTACTCATTTACCATTAGGAGATTTAAATTCACTTTCTGGCCCTGCCAATAACTTATTATGTTACTTTTATTACAAATAATTTTTTCCGGACAGCTAGAGTTAAGTTCTCAGCACACGCAAAGAAAATTCACTGATCACTCTCCAGGTTTTCTAGCTCTTCTCTTATCCTACGTTCAATCAATGACAAAGTTTGCTCAATTCATCTCCTAAACACTAACATCTATTCCTTCTTCATTCCCATGCTGTTGCTTTAGGTCAGCCTCATCCCTTTTCAGCAGGGTCTCTTAGATTTCCTATGTGTTTTTCTTCCAGTTCTTCTTATTTTGTGTGTATATATGTATGTATTTTGGGCTTACTTAAAAAAAAAAAAAAAAAGAAAGAAAAACTTGTTTCCCTGATTTTAAAACACAAGCTTATTGTTTTAAATTACGGAAAACACAGAAACATAAATACAAAGTGACCATCATCTATAATCATGTAGCAATGACCTCCATTAAAGCAATTTTTCATTTAAAGTTTTCATCTTCCTTTGAATACTTTAATATTTGCTTTGAAATTTTCTGTGTATTTCTAGTTCTTAATATTGTTGAGAGCATGTTGTACATACTACTAACTTTGAGGAAGCATCCTAGCCCCTCTCATACCTTATATCCTTGTACATGCTGCTCTCTCTTCCTGTAATGCCCTTCCTGGTCCCACAGCATCCTTTCCATCCTGGGCCAACTACATTGTGTCTTTTTGGCTTTCTTACCAACTATGATGTCCTTGAGGTCAGTTATCTTTTTATTCTGTTTTCAGTACTTATCATGTGTGTGTATCAAAATCTTATGAATTTATAACACTGATGCTATAATACACATCTCCAACAAAATTATTTTTGATAAGTGAGTATGACTGTTATATTGCAATAGTGTTCTGTGATTAGAGTGATGCGTGATTACTAGTTACACATAGTCCTGCAAAAAAATATTTTGGGAACTTAAGCAGAGAGTGTTTAACTCATCTATGGTAAATTCCTAGAATTTAAAGAATCATTCAGCCAATTATGGCACTTAATCTCTTGTACCAAAATTGTTTATGTGTTAGTTTCTTTCTTCAGGCTCAGACTGTCTTATTCATCTTATGTTCCCAGTACCTCTCACTATACATTGCACAGAGTATGTACTCAATAAATAATAAGAAGAAAATAAGCAAAAATGTCAAATTAGATAAAACTTGCCTTACTAGATTCTTATGAAACACAGAGAAGACACTATCTACCTAAATAGTACTTGTTACTCTTTTATAAAATCAGAATAACAGATATTTTCTATTAATACCTATTATGTGTATCATTAGTATCAAATGCAATTGATAATTATAATATTCATTAATGCAGCCCTCACAAAATCTAACAAATAAGACAAGACCTCATTAGAATATATTATGGGTGCTACTGAATAAGACTCTCATGCAAAAAGATCACCACAAAATACTTACTCCATATGTTTAAATATTCTGTTTAAACACTTTGTATGGGTAACCAAATATCAGAAACAAGCATTACAAATATGATTTTAAGTTTCTTATAGTTAAATTCACATCATTTGCAATCTATTTGTAAAACTCATTAACAGAGTTTATGTCATGACTGGTCTAAACGATATTTGATAGTAATGGTTAGAGGGCACAGACTGATATTTAAGATGTAAGGTTGCACCACAGTAACTTTGATGGGTTATTTTATAGAGGATAACCAGATATGACATTTCTAAGAAAGGTCTATATCACTAAAGAAAAGGAATGGCCTAATTGCATCAGTGGGAACTGCTCCTTAGCATACCTTAAAAAAAAAAAAAAAAGATAAATAAATGGAAGGAGCGGGGAGAGGGTTCTTCTTCTCGGGGAAGGGATTGCCATTTTTGAGAAGAGTCATACTATAAGTGTTTTCCAGTAAATCTAAAGGTAGTAATAGGTACTTATAAAATCAGTAGCTTGCTCTTGTAATGACAACATAGTCTCTTCATGGTGGTTGATATGTTAGGATCAGTTCTGGGTTGCTTTAGAATACAGCTTGCTTTTTTACAAGCTTGGCTGTTATTGCACACTTCCTCTTTTGTGTAAGGTCACTTAGTTAGATTAAACCGTTTGCAACAAGACTACTTTTCAAAATACATATGCCTGCTTTCCAAGGGTGATATTATAATGAAGGTGGAACAAACAAGCTACTGCACAACGAGACTTGCATCCAGTAGACATTTCGGTAGATACAGATGTTTAGGGTAAATGTATTTCTCACATTATTCCAAATGCAATCCTAGGGATGTAGGTAAAACTTGCTTTTGAGGGAAAATAAACTATAACATTAAATAGAATTTGCCAAGTAAACTATGGAACAGATTTTAAAAAATAGGTACTATGAAAAATAAAGCAAAATAAAGAATTCTTAATTATAAATTAAAATGAAATACTAAACATCCTTTATTCATTCTAATAATAAAGAGTATTGAGGGCCTACTTTATGCCAGGCACTCTTCACTATTTTCAAATAAAACAGGGAGAAATTAAAGTGAAAGAAGAAACATAATCAACCAGTAGCAATTAACAAAACTCAAATCTGACAATTGTTGCAACATGCTTTTTGGTTCTCTGGGATTTGGAAAGAGACCATGTATTCTCAACTTCCATCTCCTGAACAGGTTATATTCTTCCTGGGGTTTTAAAATCTTTCCTCACAAATCTAATTATGACGGTTTTTAACTTTGCCCAATAAATTAAACCACAGTAATATCACCTATGATAACAAAGGAAATCTAACTGCAGAAAACATCTTCAGTGCTGACTTCTGGCAAATACAGATTTAATGGCAACCCATGTCTTCTTAGCACCTCTCACTTAGAAGAGATAATGCATGTGAAAATAGACAAAATTGTAGGTTCAGTCATATCAAAATGAGATTTATGCCAAAATAGATCTGGGAATGTCAGTAATTCCAGAATAAATGACAAGTTTTGAACTTCTTAAAAAAGGAGTGAATTTAGTAATTATTTAACTTTATGTGTGTTTGTGTGTGGTCACAATAATTCTTTCTTGCAAAGCTTTAAAATTTTTATTTTTCCTTGAGCAAGCCTTGGGAATCCAATAAAATGCTATAACTACAGAGCAACACATATTTTAGTGTTTTTACCCTCCTGGCATATTTTTGGCATGATATGACTTTTGCCATTAAAAAAAATTAAATTGAAGTGGTACTGACAGAATTTCAAGTAAACAAAGCATCAACAGAAAGCACAGTGCCTCTGTGTGCTGAGAGCTCCAACAGACAGTCATCTGCAAATGGACAACTTTAATTCGATTCCTGGCACCATTGGCCGTGCTGAGAATTCTCCTATCTCTTCACACCAGGGGTTTGCTCTTTTAAGCATTGCTCCCTGAAGGGAAGGAAAAACTAGAGAGAGAGGATTTCCAATGACCCTGCACAGATGAATGGATACGTCAATGGTGAATATCGGTTCAGCTTTGAACAGGGAATCCTGCAGTGGCCTCGCTTCTCCAGCCCTTCTATGCTAGTGTGAGTGTCGCTGAAGACTTGTGTGAACAGGAATCTTTAAAAGATCAAGACAGAGGATGAGAAAGTAAAAATACAAGCAGAAAAAAAAGACAAAATGCTTTTTAAAAATTAATGAAAATTTAAATGTTTGGGAAATTCAATTCTCCAGAGACAAGTAAGAGTGTATTAACTCTAGTGTTAGTGGGGCTTTGCATTTAAAACTTGGGCCTCTCAAAGGTAAATTCCAAAACACTAATTGCTCATAGAGTCAATTAGTAATGTGGTGTCCGTTTGACAGGTCTTGAGGAACAATTAAATACCGAATTGAGCACTAAGCACTTAGAATGCTCTTATTCTTTGCCCTGCCAGTATTATAATGAGAACATACACAGACACAAGCAAAAGGAAAAAAATATCAATTCCATTTTGTTTGGAAGATGAGCGTTTTAAGTTACTAATCCTGCAACTGGGTAGATGCAAAAATTCTGCTTGAGTAACTGCAGAACACGCATTTATTTTCACATGCTTTATGGTTAGTTTTCATCCAGCTATCAATCAATCAATTATGCTGTGACATGCTGTAATTTCCTAATCATACTAATATTCATGCTTTTATCACTATCAAACCTAGAGCACATACATTTCAATGAGACAGAAGTCTAATTATTTAAATATGCTAGAGCATATTACATCTCCAAGGCTGTTTCCTTTATGAGTTTTTCTCCCCTAAAAAAAATCTAATTTAATTGCAAAGAGAAAAGTGTATTAAACAGCATTACATCCCTCCAGTAAGCAAAACTGATATTTTACAGATCCCTATAAGTATGGAATTTTTATGGATCCTTATTTAAAATTAACGTCTTTTTGCTTGTTACTCAAAATAGCCAAATAGAATCTGTCACAAAAAGAAATAATAATCATATTCAAGGTGAAAGATACAATACGCTTATTTTATTTTTCAATGCTCTTGACCTGAAAAAAATTATAGGCACTAACTAGGAATTGCTTTATATCCCCAAAATATGATTTTGCATCATTTCTTATAACTGGCTTAGCTCTCAAAACTTTTTTCTACAGCTTAAAATTTTTCATACTTAAGAAAAAGGACTTTTATTTGATCATTTCAATGTTCTCCTTGACAGGTGCCAGAGAAAATTTTAAAATTTTCAAGTAAGACTACTTCCCTGATGCATATGTTGCAATCTATAATTACAGTCTCTGTTGTGCAGATTACTTTAAAGGCAGTAAATGAGTATAAGTAGTATAGGTTACACATGGCAAACATATACATATTCCCTTACATCTTTACAAGGAAAAAAAATTCAGGCTCAGTTGCCACCATTAATACTTCCTACAGTGCTCTGAAGCCAACAGTCCACTCAAATCATGGATATAGCTCCTCAGATACATTTCCTTTAACAGAATATGTTTCAATGTATATTTTCAAGAGAGCCCTGAAAATTCCATTATTTTTGTCAGTGGGGAGTGAGCACGGATACATTGAAAACTAATAGGAAACAGTAATACAATGAACAACAGCAACACCAACAAAAAATCCAAAAGGCATTATTTTTTAAGTACAATATCAATTAGTTTTCAACTAATAAAAGTTGTCTGTTCTAAATTTCATACCTTTACATTCACTTTTAAAATAAAAAGCTTTTGGAGAAAATTTTCATCTGTTGTAGAATTAGCACATCATTATAAAACAGTGAACTGTTTTTAATTATGAAAAAATTAATATGTTTAATCAAGTTAAAACAGATACAGAAAATATTGAACTGGAAAATTTCACAAGATTGAACTAAGGAACACTTTAATGGCTATGTAACAAGAGTGCAAGCATTAGAAGATACAGTCTATTCCTAATCAATTTCATGAAAATCCCCATTGATTTTTTTTTTTTAAGATTTTTTTTTTTTTTTTTGACGTGGACCATTTTTAAAATCTTTATTGGATGTGTTACAATATTGCTTCTGTTTTATGTTTTAGTCTTTCGGCTGCGAGGCATGTGGGATCTTAGTTCCCTGACCAGGGATCGAACCCACACCCCCTGCATTGGAAGTTGAAGTCTTAACCACCGGACCACCAGGGAAGTCCCAATCTCCATTGATTATTCATCATTTTCTTTCTCCAGCACACCCTCTACCCTGCCACCCCCTGCCACCATACTCCCCATAAATATATAGTATACACACACACATACACGTATATATATATGTATATATATATATATTCAATATATATACATGTATATGGTTATTTGTGTCTACACATATATTTCTACATTTAGATTTCAATTTTTATTTATACATTTCTGCTAGGAAACAATCATTTGTAATAACTGACTTTAAGTATCTTTTATACTTTTAAAGGTCTCTACTTAAAAAGCAATTTAATTCATTTCTCTGGAAATGGGAGTTTCTTATGTGAGGAACATCTCCCTTCCATACTGGGGTTCGTTAGTAAATCAAGACCTACTGACCTTGAAAAAAAAACCAAACCCAACTCTTTTGATCTAATGCTAGGTCTCTGAACTATATTTAATTACACAAAAAATAGGGTTAACAAATATACCTGAGCAGAATGGGAGTGTCACCTTAACGTTAAAGACAAAAAACCAAGAGAAAATTCCTCAACCTGTACTTGAGCAAATATTTAGAATAAAACTGGTATCTATCAGTCCTGATGCTTTGAACCTCAAGTCTCCTAAATAGTGATAAATACCAGGGATGCCCAGAGTCTCTTCCTTGTCCCTTAACAGACTGTTTGGCATCAAGTGCTCAGTGGGCCGGAAACCCACAGCCAGCCAGGGAGGGACAGCACAGACGGAACCATGTTTATTCTGTCAGAGGCAGCTGATTAGGATGACACCAACTCTTCACATTAAACCTGCTAAGCAGGGCTTTACCCAGAGGGCTTCCCGAAACTTGGAGCACTTGCCAATGAAGTTCACAAACTATAGTATATGTTAATAATGGTGGCAGTAGGCTGTTGTAGCTGCTATACAATGCATGTTAAGAGTTCTCTGGCAGTGGATTTCCCTCAAGTTTCATTTTGAAAAGTTAGGATTGTGCAGTTTAAAGTTATTTAAAGAGAATATCTACAGTAACTTAAACATTCTGATTTTTGTATTTGACTTATTTCAGAGTCAGGGATTCCTAAAGGAAAGTCTCAGAAATCAATGGAAAAATTAACAGCCAAAGCTCCAGTTTCGTATCACTGAATCACACAGCTTGAAAGGACTCTGGAGGCCATTACTTCAGCCCTTTCATCTTACAGTTGAGTGGGCTGAGGCCCAGAGTTGTTGTGGCTCAGGAGCAGCGGAGCCAGGATTAGAACCTAGACATCTTCACAATCTAGAGGGCTTTCCATTATACAGCCTTGGCTGACTTGCACCTTTTTAGAAAATAAAAAATCCACGTACTGGAACATAATCATAGTTTCAAGATAGTCCTCCAGAGGCAAAGGAGTTGGAAATCTGATGAGGAAAAGGAAAATACAATGGAAATGGCAGCAAAAATCACGGGTGGTGCCCTCAAAAAATAAATCAGTTTCAATGGGTACAAAATATTCTTAGAATTATAATATGACTTGTGTTGGTAACGATTAGGGATGAGCTTATTATTCATTTTTCACTTAAAATCTAGTAAATAAGTCTGAGGGCCTTGTGTTTATAGAGTCTATCTTCTTTAGACCATTCAGGCTCCAAAGATTGCCAACAGAATTCATGTTTATGCATTATGATGCTTTTCAGTAAAAAAGAACACTTGTCTGTCAAAACTGCATTATTAATCTGTTATGGTATAATCATGTATCAACCTAACCTGATAGATTCATTTAGTTGTCATTTTAAGTGAATGAAATATTCTTTTTCTGTCACTATAGACTATTCTGGCCCAGGTCACTTGGGAATGACTGAGCCATGATGCCCAGCATGTAAACTACCCATTGAAAGTTATTTTCTCAAAGTATATTTACCCTCCAGCCATTATGGTATAGTTTCCCACACTTAGCCTAGGTTGATGCTAATGACTGGCACCCTAGTGATCCAACAGATCCCAAAAGCTTCCAGAAATACTGTAAACCCTGTGGGACAGTGACAACAATTTTAGACTTAGGAGTAAAGAAGGCTGGGTAATTAGTCTCAGCTCTAATAATTAGTTGTGTTCACTTAGCACTTGATCATTTGTCTCCTCATCTACAAATGGAGTTCGCTTAGATTACCCCTAAGGCCTTCTTTATCTCTAAAATGTTATGCTAAGAAACTAACTTTAGGAACTGAAAAAATGGGAAAGTAGGAGAGTGTATGTATGTCTTATCTAAGACAACCTACAACCTACAAAACACTGTGGATACTCAGATGAAGGAACACCTAATAACACTTGATAGAGTTGGTTATATATCTACCAGAACTCTTAAGTTCTCAGAGGCAAGTACTGAATATAATTCACCTTTATATCACCAACAGCTAACACAGTTCTTGACCCATAGTGGGTCCTGCTTAATTATATATAAGATGAATAAATAAATCTGAATCTTGTAGGATGGAAAAGTGGAATGGCATTCCAGATAGATGGAATACTATATGCGAAGGCTTTGCAGGTATGAAAGGATATGGTGTGTGTTCAGGGAAAGAAGAGAAGTGTGCCTAGATCATGAGGAATGTGGTATAAGAGTGGTAGGAAATGAGTTTGGTTTCCCATTTGGGAAGGGTCCTAGCATTAGCAACCAAGAACACTCTACATCTGAGCAGAATAGGGAGAACATCTTCCATTTTGTGTACTAGGCAGTAGCGTGCAAAGGAAAATATGCAAACAATATACAGAATACACCCACAGTGTCAGGATATGCCAAATGAAGTGGAATTGCTGGAAGTAACGTAGCAAATGAGATGGGGAGAAGGGAATTTGGTATTATAATTCCTGGGGAGGATCCTCTACCTCTCCTCCCACATTCTCACTCCCAAGCCATGGTGATACTAGGCTTAATCATGGTGAGCAGAGGGTCCTTTGAATCCTTGACACTGAGCTGTTGCACCCCCTACCTTATTCTTACTTTCCCATATCCCTGTGGGGGCAGGTCCTTATTGTCTAAGACATTTCCCTTCCTGGGAAACGGCACATGTTCTTGCTCTAGAAACAATGGCTCCCAAGGTAAAGCTGGTTGTACTTACAAGAAAACAGGACCTCTAACTGTAACTCTTTCCTAACTAGTCTCCTTTGATGAGTCTACTTGAAATAATAAAGCTTGAGTAAAGGTTCTAAAAGCAAATGAACATCTGAGAGTAACTCAGACTCAGAAAAAATAGTTGTAACTAACTATACAAGGAAGTAAATAAGCAAGCCCAAAGAACCAATCTATTACTACAATACTAGTCACCATATATAGTATAATAAACTTTGAAATTGAATGCAAATTGTCAGCAACACGAAATGTATTAGTATAGTCATTAACACAATCATTGGTTAATCATTAATTAATCTTCAGCCTGGTTACTGCCCTTATATCTGGTAATCCACAACTATGAAAAGGTCTTGAGATACAAAACTCATTTATATAATCTTGGTTTTGGAGGGAGAAATTGTTTTAAAATCTTTATAGGTTAATTTTTTTCTCCATTTACTATGTTCTTAAAGGTTAAAAAACTAAGAGATAATGTGAATGGAATCTTTTGGAGTGACTCCACAGTCACTTCTGGGGAAAAGCTGACCATTACTCCCAAGGGAAGCATTTATAGTTACAATGTATTTCCTTCATGCAAATATGATGTATGTATTTCATTTAGGAATTTAATGGGACGTTTCTGCATTTTATACTTAACTTTAGGTATTGTTTCAAAAAGAAAATGAAAATTTTATACTACTGTGATGTCAGCAGCCTAAAAGTTAAGAATGGTTTTGTCTTTCAAGGGTCTATTTGGTAGGTCAGGAATATCTTCTCATAGAAATAGCATTTTAAG
The DNA here is from genome assembly GCF_028564815.1 of Eubalaena glacialis. Taxonomy (NCBI): domain Eukaryota; kingdom Metazoa; phylum Chordata; class Mammalia; order Artiodactyla; family Balaenidae; genus Eubalaena; species Eubalaena glacialis. The sequence goes on from NC_083716.1 coordinate 171,753,706, forward strand.
TGCAATGGTTATATTTGCAGGTGAGTCTACAAAATGATAAGTACCTCACAAAAAGCATTACACTTGCTCACACTAAAAGCACTGTTTGCATGATATATGAAGTCTGAGTTACAACTATATATGCCTAAAAGACACATGGGATGGGACCCAGTGCTCAACAGCTACTTAATAGAAAGTATATGTCCAGGTCAGTCATTATCCAATTTCTGTAAATTGGGAGACAGAAGTTCCTCATACATGTGAGGTGATCCTACAGACTTCCAACTGTAAGAATAAGTCATTAGTAAATCCAGAGCATGGACTGTATTTGCATATTTAAATTGATCACCATCATGTAGCAATTTCCAGTACAAATTAAGGATGAAAATTATTTTCATCACTTCTGTTCATAAGAATATTAAAATAAATATGTAATTTATGGCTTTTGGAAAAGAAAAGTTTCTTTTTCTGGTTATTGAATTTTTACTGTTCTGTCAAATCAGGAGCAATATTAGTTGAATGAATCTGCTCAAAAATCTTCAACTGTATTAGAGGACTAACTCAATATAGGGCTACTATATAATGAAATGCCTTTGTTCTACTGTATCTCCTTTTTGTTAACTAAAACTAAATTTACTTAAGTGTTGTAATGTGTGTTTTAGAGTCACAAGTCATTGTTGCTATGCTATTAAACTCTTATAAGAGAGACTCTAAACTATAAAATGTTTGAGAGTTTGTGCATTTCATTGAAAACATTCACTGAGATAATAGGCCAAAAATAAATTAGGGGTTGATAACCAACATTTTACTTTTCAAGTCAAAGGAGTCACATTCCTCCCGGTATATCCAAAATTTTACAATGATAAATCTGAAGACTTTACTTCATTTCTTTTTCTTTTTTTTTACAAAAATATAGCTATAGCATGTTTCAATGAAATAACATTAAAGTGAAAGTAGTGAGAAAATAAATGTTATTACTGTTCTTTAAGGATTAGCATATATATGTACCTCTCGGCCACATAAACATTTCATTTTAAACATAAAGTCAGTTTATGTACCATCCTATTGGAACAGGATAAATAGGGCCCACCACCATCTCTGTTGACTATACATTGATCTCACATTAATTTGATTGAAGGTGGCTTGCCAACACATCTCACTTTCCCCATTTAAGCGCAGTCAGATAAGAAAAACACAGTGATGTTTAGCAGATAGGCCGGGTGACACAATAGAATGAAACTCATTGAAGAAGTGTAATTATAGTGATTACTTCAGAAAAGAGAGCAGATACACTGATGGAAAGAAGTAAACATTGCCACAATTATGGGAGCCCAGTTTCCTTTTGGTATAGATACACACGTCCCAGACAACACCAACCTAGCAATAAGAACACAGAAAGCATTCCAACTTAACAACATAAAAGCACTAAAGGTTACAAAATGGTGTGAGCCAATTTGCCAAAGTCCTGGAACAAAGGCCCCCTCTGTTTTGGGTGAATTCAATATATCAAATAGATTAGTCAAACAGAGAAGTCTTCCTTCCACAATTAAAACGAAGTACAAACATCAGGAAAGTTTGCCCCAGAGGAATGTAATCTGCAAATGCTTTTTAAAGCTGTTATTTTGACGGCTGTGAAAAATAAACAGTGTGAGGTGTCTAGTTCTCTCAGGTAACTGTCCCATGAGACCAGCTGTAGAGGCAGGGAGGGTTCATCTATGATATTAATTAGGCATATTTAATCTACTGGCATCAAAGCACCTAAGAATTGTATCATAATATGACCAAAGTAAGGAAAACCTCACCCCTCCCCAGTCCACTAAATTAGAGATAAAAATAGAAAGAAAAACAGCTTGAAAAGGGTCCCCTAACTCACCTAGTGTAACCCTTGCTTGCCATTCCTGAAGAAACATAGACTCCAGGAGGTTTACAGCCTGGTCTCAGGTCACACAGCAAGTTAGTGAATGAGCAAGACTGGAACCTGAGGCTCCTGACTCCCAGTTCTGTGTTTTTCCACTATAACCTGATTATTTTTCAGTAACAAATCTTATAAAACAAGAACAGCCATTTAGATAATTTGCACTGTAAAAGTCATAGAATACTTCAAAAGCATTTGAATCGTCTTTGATGGTCACCAGCTCTCTGTGAGGTACATAGAAATATTTTTATGTCAGACGTATATGTACCTATATATGTAGATATGTAAAAAGAGAGACAAAGTGAAAGAAAGACATGCAGAGAGACTAAGAGAGATAGAGAAGGTGTGTGGGAGCCTGAGAGACAGAAGTAGGAGACAAGAAAGTGTGAAAGAGAGATGAGTGAGTGCAAAAGCCAGAGAAAGTGGCAGACAGACACACAGAGACACACGCACAGGCGCACGCACACAGGCACAGGCAGGCAGAAAGGAAGAGACAGTGAGGGCTTAAATAACTTGCCCAAGGTCAAAGAACCAGTACTTGTCTGAGTTGTACCTCAAATCCAGTACTGAAACCCAAACCCCCCTGCTCTTTCCACGAACCTTAAGGAAGGCTCCACACAAAAGCAGAGGTGAATTAGAATACAACTCTTTAATTTTGTTTTTGGTTGTTGCTCTTTGATTTTGGCCTCAAGCCCCACCCCAACTCTTACCTCCAAGTAGGATGGTTAGAATGGAATGGGTAGAATCATCTTGATAGAATCAAAGCAATGGCTATTGTCTAAATGGTTGAAAGAGGCACTTCTGTTTTTAAACCATTAGCGAAGTCCTGCCTTGGGAAATCAAATATCAAGAGAAATATACCTTTTTACTGTCATTAGGGATTTACTGACCTCTACAACATGGGGTTCTTAACTTGGGATTCATGGAAGCATCTGATTGTATCTGTAAACCCTTGATATTGTATGCAAAATTTAGAGCATGGGTGCATTTTCTAGAAAGAGGGTGGATCTGATTCTCAGAGGTCCCTCACTCAGAAATATTGAGCCACTGCTTTGTAAGTTCGTGGAAAGACTAAAGGCATACACACTTTTTTTGTACATCAAAAATTACCTGAATAATCTGGACAAAATAAATAATTTAGAAAACTAACAGTAATCAATCTTCAATGCTCCCACACCTTACACATTTTTTGTTTTGAGTTTAACTGCAAAATATTTCCCATTTTTGCTCCAGCCACTTTTAGTGTGGAACTCTAGTTATAAAAATGATGTGAGAAAGTGAATTTCATTTTAAAAGAACCATGGCTTAATTTAAAACTAAGTTCATCGGTGTTTGGTGTGATTTGGTGATAACACCAAATTGGTAGGCTTTTTTTTTTTCTTTTAAGCAAACCCTATATAAAATATACCGCATTTAATTCAAGTGTATTCTTAATGGGCTGCTCTATTCATCAACATTAAAACAAACAGTGTTTTAAAACTAGACCAAAGGCAATCATCTCATATTTTTTTTTTTTAAGTTTATTGTATTTGTCACAATACTGCTTCTGTTTTATGTTTTGGTTTTTTGGCCACGAGGCATGTGGGATCTTAGCTCCCCGACCAGGGATCGAACCTGCATCCCCTGCACTGGAAAGTGAAGTCCCAACCACTGGACTGCCAGGGAAGTCCCTCTCATATGTTGATGCATATAAAATTTCCAGTGTTCTCTGCTTCCAAATTAAAGCAGAATTATAAAAAGGACTCTCCTCTACTGCTGAAGTACATCACTGCCTGGGTCGTGGGGACAAGTCAGGGATGAAGAATTAGAAAACCAATGCTGTGGTAGCTAGTTTCCAAAATGGCCTCCAAGGAACCACACTTCCCAGCCTTTCTTTAGTCCCTGCCCACAGTGAGTTGAGTCACACCCTGCTTCCCTGTCCCCAGGAGAATGCAGCAGAAGCAGCACCAAGCTAGTTCTATCATCAGCTTTTACACTCTTGGAGGCCTGATCTTTCATGTAAGAAGTCTGCCACCCTGTTGAAGAGGCCCCACGGAGAGGCTGCGTGGAGGGGCCATACCTAAAGGAAGAGGCCCTGAGACTAACGCAGAGAGAGGCCCAGCTGTTCAGTGTCCCAGCTGAGCTTAGCCTCCCTGCAGCCCCACCAAGGTACCAGACATCTGAGTGACCATATTGGCCATTCTAGCACATGAGTCCTGCCATGACTGCAGCCCTAGCCAACGGCACCTGGAAGAATTGCTCATCTGCACCCAGTCAACCTACATAACCATGAGAAATAATAAAACTGTTACTGTTGTAAGCTACTAAGTTTTTTTTTATATATATATTTATTTATTTTTATTTATTTATTTTTGGCTGTGTTGGGTCTTCATTTCTGTGCGAGGGCTTTCTCTAGTTGCGGCTAGTGGGGGCCACTCTTCATCGCGGTGCGCGGGCCTCTCACTATCGCGGCCTCTCTTGTTGCGGAGCACAGGCTCCAGACGCGCAGGCTCAGTAGTTGTGGCTCACGGGCCCAGTTGCCCCGCGGCATGTGGGATCTTCCCAGACCAGGGCTCGAACCCGTGTCCCCTGCATTGGCAGGCGGATTCTTAACTGCTGCGCCACCAGGGATGCCTGCTACTAAGTTTTTGAGTGATTCATTAAGCAGCAATAGATAAAACTGAAGCTAAGGGGGGGATGGCATGAATAGTGAGTTTACAAGATGAAATTCAGAAGATGATAAAGTGTAACTGGAGCTTATCCCTGTTGAGCATGAAAGAAAAACATTTATTAAGTACTAACTAATTTGCCCATCAATTATCTCATTAAACCTCATCACTACACTGACAAAGAGAGTTTGAGCAACGTTATTGCCCAAGGTCATGGAGCTAAAAAGTGGAAGAGCCAGAGGTTGAACACAGATTTTCTTTCACAGCCTCAATGTACTCATTTCATTGCAACCTATAGGCTGTGAAGGGGTAGGGAGGGAAGAAGGGAGAAGACTGACACCCAGAGAGAGGCTTGACATTTAATAATTTGTGATGAAAACCTTTCTGAAGTACATCCATACTTTTAAAAATAGAATACACCCACCATTATTTAACCTGTTTTAATGACTAAGCATCATTATTACTGATATCTATATTGCAACTGCAATGTGCTGTAATATAATATGTACTTGGAGACATGTAGGATTATTTGATTCTATATTAAAATGATCCCAAAATGCCACGATAAGTTTTAGTTCCTCTTTCTGACTTTTATATATTTTCTGTTTCTCTCTCGGTGTTAGGCTGTCTCTTGTAGACACAGAAAAAGTGGACAACCAAGCTTATATGATCTTTGTGAAAAGAGAAGATGAGAGCTTGCAGGTTCCTATAAACAAAATGCATGTACCTTCTAACTTAAAGTTTGATGTTTGGGGTAGCTGGATAAGTAAATTCTAGATGAGGAAGTTTTTAGTTAGCTGCTGAATTCCTTGCAACACTGTGACTTTGTACAGGAACTAAAGGAATAGTTTCTGCTCTAAAGAGCTCTAAGCCCTGTGGACAGCCTGGTGATTTTCAAATTGGACTCAGTGGGAACCCAGGGGTCTGCACCAATCCAACAAAAGATGTTTTACAGATGCTGCAGTTAAGTATTTTCTGGCAAATGCTAAAGACTTAAGGCTATTCTTTCATTGCTTTTAACCATTTTATAGTTTGGGGTTCTGAGTTTGACTTGGCTTGAAAACAAAAAGTTCTACTGTTCAAATGCTTTTGAAAATCAGTGATTTGGGAGATGCATTGTGGTTAAGGAGGGGTGACAGAGTTGAGGGGTTGCCTGGCAAGGGATCTTAAATATTTTTGCCAATTTTAATGTTCTGTATGCAATAAGAAATGTAATGCTTTCAAAAATGAGAGCTAACCTTTACTAGAGAAAGTTTACATTGTTGATACTCTGCTGGTGGCCACCGTGTGACTCAGACAGCTACAATACTGGCAGCGCCTCTAAGCTCAATTCATTCTAGTTAGGAGATAAAATACTTTTGATAGCAAGTCATTACATCACAGGCAAACATATTTATGATATACAACACTGGACCATGTTATTTTTAGTGTTAAGACATTCAGCAGTTTAGGGTTGTCCAAGAAACTTCTAAAATGCCAATTTTAAAGGACTTAATTCAAGCAAAACTTGTACCTACTTACAGTTGCTTCTTTCAAAGTGAACTTAGGTTATTCACTGATCAAAATGTGTATAGCTATCCTTTAAGGACATCCACAATTACTGTTGTCATACCTCCAGTTAGGCAGTTCAAATTGCTTAAAACTTTGGTAATGACTACTTGGCTATGTTTGAAAGAAGGTCATCTGCCCCTCCATTCACTGCTCGTATTGAGCCTTTTGTACACATATCTCAGGGTCCTTTACAAAGAACACTAATCAAGATACAAAATAACATTGTAGCAAATAATCTTGTCACAAATTCCATTACACAGTAAAAGCTAAATAAAAAATAACAGCTTTTCTGCCTATATTTAGAAATTTATATCATTTAGTGTCAGGCAATTCAGAGAAGAGAATTCCACAAAAGAGAAGAAGGTGACAGGAAAAGATCCATTAACTAACACACACGCACACACACACACACATACACACACATAGTCACACACACTTTCACCAATAAAAATGTTAAAAATGAGCCTAGGAAGTTAGTAATTAGAGATAGGATTTTTCTACATTGTTTTAACATACTTTACCAAAAAATTAGATAAACTGATAAATTGTCTATTCTGAAATTACTTTGAGCAAATATATTCATCCAAATTTAGGCAATAATATAATATCTCAATTTAAACATTAAACAGGTAAAATTCTTGCTTAGGTTAGTTAGCAGATGTTCTGCTAAAGAAGTTTATGTACTTTGGCTTGTTTAAGAAGACAAGTATGAATTATTCCCACTCCCATCTCCTAGGCCTCACAAACACCCTTTGAACTTCATGACCCTATCATCCATAATTTCTCAAAATTTTTTATATTTGCTGAGTAATTTTCACTGGTTCCCAAACAAACTCAATTCTAATTGTCTTTCTTGTTCTGTAAGTTAAGAAAACTAGAAGTTGGAGGAAATGAATAACTTTAACAAAACACATACTTAGTGCATGTAGGAATTGACCAATTACTATAACGCAAGGAATACTAATTGATTTTGCCTCAGACCTAAATATTTTGACCAATTCTTTTTCCTTCTTGCTAAGGCCTGCTCTTTTTATTGGTCTTTCATATGTAACTCATATATATTAATTTGAAAGGCGTTCTTGAAAAACAGTACCTAGCTCATTGTAAGCTTAATGAATATTGGAAAATTATATAAATAAATGACCTTGAAGAACTCACAAAGACCTAAATTCACTCAAGCTGCATATCTTCCTACATGCCCTCTCAAACATACACATACCCACCTTGCTTTAAATATATGTGTCTTGTGCTATCATACTTTCTTTTGACAACCTTGAGGTGATGACCACTAATAGAAAAAGGTAGAGTAATGAAGCAACTGACAAAGGATTAATCTCCAAAACATATAAGCAACTCATATAAGCAGCTCAATATCAAAAAAACAAAACAACCCAATCCAAAAATGGGCAGAAGACCTAAACAGACATTTCTCCAAAGAAGATATACAGATAGCCAACAAACACATGAAAGAATGCTCAACATCATTAATCATTAGAGAAATGCAAATCAAAACTACAATGAGAGATCATCTCACACCGGTCAGAATGGCCATCATCAAAAAATCTACAAACAATAAATGCTGGAGAGGGTGTGGAGAAAAGGGAACCCTCTTGCAGTGTTGGTGGGAATGTAAATTGATACAGCCACTATGGAGGACAGTATGGAGGTTTCTTAAAAAACTAAAAATAGAACTACCATACGACCCAGCAATCCCACTACTAGGCATATACCCTGAGAAAACCATAATTCAAAAAGAGTCATGTACCACAATGTTCATTGCAGCTCTATTTACAATAGCCAGGACATGGAAGCAACCTAAGTGTCCATCAACAGATGAATGGATAAAGAAGATGTGGCACATATATACAATGGAATATTAGCCATAAAAAGGAATGAAACTGAGGTATTTGTAGTGAGGTGGATGGACCTAGAGACCGTCATACAGAGTGAAGTAAGTCAGAAAGAGAAAAACAAATACCATATGCTAACACATATATATGGAATCTAAAAAAAAAAAAAAAAAAAAAGGTCAGAAGAACCTAGGGGCAAGACGGGAATAAAGATGCAGACCTACTAGAGAATGGACTTGAGGATACGGGGAGGGGGAAGGGTAAGCTGGGACAAAGTGAGAGAGTGGCATGGACATATATACACTACCAAACGTAAAACAGATAGCTAGTGGGAAGGAGCCGCATAGCACAGGGAGATCAGCTCGGTGCTTTGTGACCACCTAGAGGGGTGGGATAGGGAGGGTGGGAGGGAGGGAGATGCAAGAGGGAAGAGACATGGGGACATATGTATATGTATAACTGATTCACTTTGTTATAAAGCAGAAACTGACACACTATTGTAAAGCAATTATACTCTAATAAAGATGTAAAAAATAAAAAAAAAAGAAAAAGGTAGATTTTTGTGTTTAGTCTCTCCCACTCTTTTATTCATTCAACACTTAAACTTTGTCTAATACAGTAATATAGCATAATAGTAATTAAGAGACAAGGTCTGGAGCAAGATTTCCAGAGTTTGAATTTTAACTCTGCTACTTATTGGCAATATAATCCACCAATCTTGGCCTCAATTTTCTCATCAGTAAAGTGGCACCCACTTCAAAGAATTGATGTGAAGATTCAAGGAGCTAATATATGTAATATGCTTAGACAATTTCTAGTACAGAATAAGCACTCAATAAATATTAATTATTTCTATCATATTCCAGGCCCTGTGCTAGCACTAGGAATGCAGTGGTAAAGAAAAACAGGCACAGTCCTCAGCCTTGCTAGACATTAAGTCTAGTCCTAGAGCTTTATGCATTATTTCCTTCTATTAAAATATATTATAAGATTGTTACCAGAGAATGAATAGACTTTAACAATGGGGAAAAGTTTAAAAAAAACAACAAACTAAAAGTAAAAACAAAAAACAAACCAAAAACCCCCCAGTATTTTGGATATAAAATTGAAGGCAATATTTAGCTTTATTTAAAACTTCATATTTTTCTGCTGCTTTTATGGATAAAATTGTATGACAATAACACTATCAATTTTTCCAGAACCAAATTACGGCTTCAGTTTATTTTGTGATTTCTTGATTAGCTTAAGGCATTAGTATTTGTAAAAATATCATTGCTAATGTTTTATATCAGAAAGTAATCTATTTTAAGTATGCAATTTAAAAATATTTACGTGATCTGAGTCTATTCGGAGCAGTTCCTCCCCCTCACCAATGAATCTCTATAAGATGGAAATCAGTGCAAAACGCAAAATAGATTTTGTACAACAGAAATTTTCTTTTCAAGAAGTTTTATTACTATGTATTATAGAAACATTTTTATGGACACTTTTTTCTTTTTCCTTAGTTCTGAAAGTAATAGAAAGGCAGCAGGATGTTTTTAAGGTCTATGTTAATGTTATCTAAACAGTGTATGGTTGTGGACTTAAGTTATAGAAACGTCTTGCTAAACTGGAGCCAAGACCTAATATGAATATATGAAGAATTTGAAAGCTATGGTGTCCATAGGTCTCATTTTGAATAGGTGAAAGTCTTGACGTACGAATAATCTTGAAGACTGGAAGAAAGGTGGAAAACAAGGAGCTTTCCCATATAATTTCATTAACTATTTTTTTATTCCACTTCCTATCATTGATTTCATTCCATTTCTATAACTATCATAGAGATCGTATTACTGCATCCTGAACAGGATGTTGTGCAATATTTAATATTCTGTAATTCATCTGTATTTGGAGGGAGAACATATTGGAATGATGAGAAGTGCCTATTAAATTATAATTGTTTATAGGCAAGAGCCTCATGTTATTTGGCTTTAATTTTGGCACAGTATTTAGCACCAATCAGGTTAAGAAAAGATAGGTTATTGATGAAGATGGTGACATACTAATCAGGTGTTCACTCATCCTCAAAAGCGCTAATGCTGGACTCTAGATAATTATTTCTTTAGGGTAGTTGGGACTTTGACCCACTTTCAAGCTTAGTAATAAGAATTAGGGTATAACTCAGTGTTGTATTTAACTTTTAAGCACCAAGTGCATCAGCATAAAATGGATTAGAATTGCTTTGTAAAGAAAGAGGAAGGGGAAAGGCAAGAGAACAAATCTACATTACGTGCTAGTCTCCAGGCCTAGTTATTTTTCTCAGGCCCTCACAGTTAATCATTTACTTAAAAATGTGAAGAAAAAAGAAAGATGTGGGGTTATTTTATTAATTCACATAGGAGGAGAGTTCTAGCAGAAGACTGACAAACTGTAGAGGACATTCCAGCCTGAGATGAGAAGTTGAACCAGGGGCTTCTAATGTGAGATTATCAGCTCTGCTATCATACGACTTTATGCTAAAACATACCCTCTGTTAAAACAAGGTACACGTTTGCACACACACAGTACATACTCAAGAGATTTTTATTCTTCTCTAAGAACTGCTTTTCAACTAGGAAATATGGTATCTCAGGCCATGACCTTCTTTCAAGATGAAGTAGCCAACACTTGACAAGCCATGACTTGGATACAATTGGTAGCCCAAATGGCTCCTTGACATTTATTTAACAAACCTTATATATATTAAGCACCAATCTTTGCCAGGTTCCAGAGATAAAGAGGTAAGATAACTTTAAGGACCTCATAGTCCAGTGCTGGAGACAAGATCACAATTAATTATTAGATAATGTGGTAAGAAATGTGACAGAGAAAGATGGCAATAGTTTTACAGCCCATGATAGTTTTTCAGTTGACACTGGAAATACGATATACACAGTATGGAAACATCATACTAGTTTGATGTTCCTAGTCCCTAGTTTCCTAGTTTCTATCATCAAATTCTACCAGCAGCTTTTGTACCCAATCACATCCTCCTCACTGAAAAGGTAATCACATTTTTTATAGTTCATGATTGATGAATCCATTTTGATATGCTGTATTGAAAAATCAGGATATATTCCAGACTCTTGAGGCTGATGCTATCTTTCTCCCACATATAGCTTGGTTTCTCAGAGAGAAAACTGTGGTTTAAACTCTAATGTTTATAATGTCTCCTATAATGAAATACACTACAATACACACACACACACACACACTGAGACCTACACTTGCAAAGGTAACTCCGTCTCTAAACACTCCAGACAGCAGAGACATTTTGGGTCTTACTAAGATTCTGGAGGTACTTACAGAATAAGTGACCTGAGCTAGATAAGCTTTCATTGCTTCTTCAATAGCTTTTTATAACAACACTTTCAACAATGTCAAATTAGATTAAGAACACTTTTAAATCAAATGACTCAGATTTGGAATAAGTAGCTTTCCTTTTGCAAATAATCAGATACATAAATAATGTTAACAACAAAATATTAAATCTCCCCAAGATTATTTATGTAAAAAATAAATAAATCTGTAAGATTATTAATTAATGAATGAATATTACCCCTTGGTTGCTGACTCTTCCCTAGAGATATCCAGAGATAATTTGGGAGCTGAATAAATTTTTTGTTGATGCTGATGAATGATCACCTTATACTATTTATTGGATATCAAGAGTTCTAGGGCTTCCCTGGTGGCGCAGTGGTTGAGAATCTGCCTGCTAATGCAGGGGACACGGGTTTGAGCCCTGGTATGGGAAGATCCCACATGCCGCAGAGCAACTAGGCCCGTGAGCCACAACTACTGAGCCTGCGCGTCTGGAGCCTGTGCTCCGCAACAGGAGAGGCCACGATAGTGAGAGGCCCACGCACCGCGATGAAGAGTGGCCCCCGCTTGCCCCAACTAGAGAAAGCCCTCGCACAGAAACGAAGACCCAACACAGCCAAAAATAAATTAATTAATTAAAAAAAAAAAAAAGAGTTCTAAATATCCAGAAGCTTTAAGACAAGCATGGTGACATGTCACCCCAAATCAGAACTTATTAGAAATGAAATTTATATGGTTATAATGAAGCAGTAAGAAAAAAAGGAAGGTATCCCATAAAAGCATAAAACTTGAAAGGCTAAATAAACTTGTGTTTATTAGAACTAATCCAGCCCCTAGTTGTAGCCAACCAAGTCAGGCCCCACTCCTAGAGGGGTTCATCAAGTCAAATTTCTGTTATGTGCTAAACCTGAGAAGGTTAGGTTGCCTCCACCTGCTAAATCAGAAAAACTGGGACACTGGATCTGGCATGAGCGTTTGGGTTAGAAATCTACTGAGGAGTCAGAAGCTGAACTATCAAATGATTAAAATTGCTTCTAACAGGCATTATTTTCCACTGTTTCATCAATAAGGAAGCAGGCGCCTCTGTACTATTTCACAGGATAGGAATGCTTTCTGGAGTTAGATTGTTCAAGAGCTGCTTTTTAAAATAGCAATACTCTTATCATAGTAAAACTTGCCTGCTGAGTCAAAAGGAAAGTTGGCCTCATCTATCTCATCTACCTTTAGGAAGAATTTAAATTGTAAAGTTGCCCGGCATGATTCCAGCTGTTGGCTACTACAGATACTTTTCAATATCCACTCTTTTATTGCTCTGAAGGTATATGGATAAGCAGGTATACACTGTAAATGGAAAACAGAAAGAAGGTCATCTTTAAAAGTCCAACTGAATGAAAGCAAACAGTAAGAAACCTGTACTTTTCTTTTGTCCATCCAAAGAATCTGGCTCTACTAGACTCCACTCCAGGAGGAAAAAAAAATCACAAATAGTGCCAAGGCGTATCTCATTCCTTATGATGATGAAGGGAGGAAAAGTTCCAAAAGAGAAATAATACTTCCAATAAGGACATTAAATCTAATGCTATTTTGATGTCAAGTCCACCTTCCCCTAATCCTCACTGATTTTTATTCAGCTTAATTTGAAGCCACCATAGAACTCTGCTTTAGGAAGCCTCCTCACTCTCAACAAATTTAATCAGCAGGGATGATAAAATAGGCTCTGTAACGGTAAATGACTAACCCAGAAACATAAACATCGATAAATTCCAATGGAACATTTGGGCATAAAGTGCATAAAATGTGCCTGAAGAGGTATATCCTTGCAGAATGTTGGCATATGTCAAAGATCAGGATGTCAGACAGATGAGTGTATGTCTGCACGTGTGTGTGTGTGCATGTGTGTTAGTATGGGGTTTGCCCAAAGTTGCCTGAGTGAAGCTGAAAATTCAAGAGGAATTCTAGAGTAGTCACTTAATACAAATGAGAAGACTAGCGTAATTAAGAGAAGCCTATATGTAACCAGCAACAAGTTCTTTCGCTTTGCCAGACTCTGGTGGTAAGAGGGAGGTAGAATCCCTTATTACATATTTTTAGTATGTCCTGCCAAATAGTGTAAAAAATAGAATTATTCATACTTCAATGAAAAGACTTCAGAAATATGTAATAGAAGGTACAGTGCACAATGTATTCAATTTGAGATTCTGAAACTTTTAGATATATATGTTAATTTTGTGTTTGGTAGCTTAAGAATGAAGTGAAAACTGTAGTTAGAGCTTACTTTCCCAGGTTTAATATAAACTTACAAGCTGGGAATAACCACAGTATCTGCCTATTCCAGGGAGTCCCTGAGAGAAAACAAACTGTAGGAGCTACTAAAGGGAAAGAGGAGAAAAGGACTAGAAAACAGTCATCATCAGACCTTTTTGTTGCTGTTTTAATAAAAAATCCTGATATTTTCTTTCTTGGGAGGAATAATTTGTCCTTGGGGGAATAGACATTACTGGATAGTCTTAGGGAGCCCATGCTTGTGGTAGCTAAGTGGTTCCTTAAAAAGTAGAGGAACCCCCTAGGCATCTCACAGCAGCATTTGTGGGATGTTGGCCTGTGTAGAAGGGGACTGAGGGCTAGGACCCAGGCTGTGGCAGTCCAAGGATCTGCAGTGGGCACACTGAGGAGTGAGCACATACAAGCAGCCCTTCTTGGGAAGCATCGCCTCCTTCTCTCACTTATTCTTGTATGCCATCAGTGAGAAGAGAGTGAAGCAACTCTTACTAGGTGCATCAATTCTTTCATGCCTAAATTACATTATGCTGTGAGTGTTCTTGAACATTCATCCAACCACTCCCTGTACCCAACGCATGGTTTCATAGCCAGAAAAGAATAAAAGTAACCACATCACCTGTATGCGCAAATGAATCTTTCCCTCTACCCGACCCTCTAAGGGGACCATAAATGTATTCTTTGCCTGCTAAATACCCAGAAATTCTACAGTAATTATGTAAAAAAAAAAAAAAATCTATAGAAGGAATGATAAATAAGTTCAACAGATTTGTTTAAAAACCCAAATTACTTTTTGGAAACAAAATGAGAAACAAGATGAAAATCAAAATGGAACAAAGCAAGAAAAAATATTTTGGGGAAATGCCCCCAGAAGAAATTTGGAATGTACACTGCTCTACTGTCATAGCTATTACTTGTTCAATAATTTGAGATGAACTAGTGTACTAACGCCAATTGCCAACCTACATTACTAGGAAATTCTGTTCTCAGTAATACCCAAAGCATTCTTTAAATGCATTACCAAATGCATTTCCATGTGCAAAATCGAACTACATATTCTTCTGAATTGGAAGATGTGATCCAGAAACTCCTGGGCAGATAGAGCCCTCAAGGAGCGCAAGAATGTACCTAGACTATCCCCAGATAGTGAATGAAATTCTAAATCTAATCTAATGAAAATCCACTTCTTGAGTTAATCCCAGAGCATCATCTCAATTGGCCTGAATTATTTTGGTCACTTTATGAAGGGGGAGAAATCAACTGGCTTCTGAGAAAGTGAAAAGAATAGGCTCTTTTATAAGCATTTCTTACAATGGTAATTAGATTGTTATTATTTGTTGGGGGACAAAACTCAGATGAATCATTTCTTTTCCTTTTCCTAAATTAGCAGAGATTGTCACTGAAACACCTGGTATGTCGAACAACTGTGCACAGTGATAAAACCCAATTTTAGTCATGTTATCTAAATGCCAATATAAATAATAAGCTTCAGAACTCATAAATGCAACTGCTGATGTATTAATGAGCAAGAAAATTACCAATAAAGGAGGCTGAATATTGTAATACATTTTTTAAAAAGGATTAAGGGGAAAATAACTTGTCATGGTTTTGATCTTATTGTATAAAAAGAGTCAACTCCCTCTTTCGAGATTTGTCAGTTTTCTCAAGGCCTCTGGGTAGCCTAAATGGTTGTGTAGTGCTATACTATTCCAAACTTTCATAATAGTATTCAATGCAGCATAATGTAATTTAGGCGTGAAAGAATTGATGCACCTAGTAAGATTTGCTTCACTCTCTTCTCACTGATGGTATCTGATCCAATAGGTGGAGAAATATGCTGAATTGTCACAGCGTGCATTTCAGTGAGAAAAATCACTACAGCATAGAAATATTTATGGAAGTGCTGACAACATATCAATTAATAATGCCTGCAAGATACAAAGAGAGAATATTCTATCCTTTACAAGTTGAGAAAGAGCCAAGTCAAAGACTTCATTTCATGCAGCCTCTTATATTACAACACAGCAAGTAATTTCACCTTCGGTGGACTAATCAGACCTGACTGAGATTTTGCTAATAGCTGGAGTAAGAAAGAGCAACAAGCAAAACTGTGTATGGTGTGTTACCATCTATGTAAACCGGAAAAGCGGGGGAGGATATATACGTAAACATTTGCGTATACAAAGAATCTTTGATTTGGGACAATACTGGGAAGGTGGGTACCCCTGAGGTGGGATACCCCAGGGCAGGGAAGAATTAGACTTATTTTTTACTATATACTCATTTGTATTGATACTGTTTGAATTTCTTCTTCTTTTTAAACCATGAGTATGTATTAACTACATAAGAAAAAAAAATTTTTAAGAATGGCTGGAGAACAGATGAAGACTAAGTATGTTATGACAGAGTAAGTTAGCAAGCTGTTGAAGAACTATTCTGAATTTTAAATGTCAGAAAAAAAAAAAAGTTTACTCTTTGGCCTATAGACAAAGTGACTTAGGAGTTGAAACAAAGACACTTTAATGACTAAACATGATTTGATAAACCCCAGTACTGCCATTTATTAGTTGTCTGTCTGTGGGCAATTAGCATCTATGTCCTCATCCGTAAATGGGTGTAATTATACGCATGTGCATGTGGGTCTGTGTATAGTAGGGGACAGGCTGGGTGTAATCAGGACTGACTACCTGGGGGAGAGGAGTGGGTCTTATAACTAAAGGAATGGATCCCCTGTACTCTGTATTAGGGGGACTTAAACTCTGGTAAGATTTTGAGTAAATTTTCCTCCCCATTTAAAAAAGGAATGAGAAGTGAAGATTTCTCTGTTGCAATATTTCCTTCCTTTACAGTCTTTCCTTCAGCTGGTTTCCAAAGCTGCTTCATCTATGATACTCTTCTTCAGTTAGAGAGATGCTGGATAATTTTCTACATTTCTATGGGCCTACATTTCTGTAAAGTTATCAGAAATGTGTATCGTTTATTAAACTCCAATATGTACATTTTATGGTTCACTTAAATTTTCACTGACACAAAACCCCAGCCAGCCAGCCATTAGCACTTTCCCCCCTATTTATTCATCATAGCTGTCCTTCCAAGACAGTCTAAATTTCTACCCATTTTTATCTATATGAGTAGCCAGTAGTAAAACATCATTCCTTTTCCTGTTGCCTATGCTTAAACCAGCTCTAAATCTATCTGTAGACCAAACAGATTCAACTCGAGTTCACTAAATAGTGCTACCCCAGCAAAATTCTACTTAACACATCTTTAATCTTTAGGAAAGTTTAACTGTTACCCCAGGTTTAAAAATTAAGCTATGTGAGTCAACACTAAAACCACAAAGATGAAACAGGCAACAGATTTCTTTTTGAATGAGTTTGCTATTTCATGGTTAGTTCTGCAAACCAATCACGTGAGCTTTAACATTGCGTCACACCAGTATGCCGGACAGTGGATGTTTACAGGAAGGTACCCTGGAAGTAAAATTGAAAATAACTCCCCAGTCTAAACTGACTGCCTCCTGTGTAGGAGCTGTTTCCCCAATGCGCCAGCAAAATGAACTGTAGTTTTGTATAGTAATTCAGAAGATAGTTGGTTATTTGCCAGTGGTCTGTTTTTGAGTTGCCACGTATTATTAGTTTTTTATCCACTCCTGGGACACACTTTCAATTTCACAGTCTTTTGCACATTGTGGACAGTGGCGTTTAATTTCTTTAAGGAAAGCACACACTCTTTTTCTATTATAGTTAGACTAGTTGCTTTCCAAAGAGCAGGCAGGGAACTTTCTATCCAGGGAGAAAATGTCTAGCTCATGTTTGCGTGCTCACTCCATCCGTGGTGTCATGGTTTACAAGCTGGGAAGGGAATTAAGAAAGAGCCTTTCTTCATGTAAGAAAAGACATCTTTGTGACTCACATTCTTAGATGTTCTGTCTGCGGGATGGTAAACATTCCTCAAGATATCGTTCTTTAATTGTTTATGGATTCCTTCTCTTTATTTTACTGTGAAAATAAGAGCTTCTAGCAGAGTTAAAGAAAATCTTGTCAGGAAACAGTTGTTTTCCACCTACAGACTAACATTCCTGCAGGCAATGCAGCAAATTAACCAATATAAATGTTTCCTTCAAAACACAGAAATCTTTTATCTATTTAGGAAAAGATCACACAATATAACATGCTGAACTATTTCTATTAAGCCCAAAGATGACAAAAAATTGAAAAGAATAAATCCATTATAAAGAATTCATATCTGCTGCTTTGTGAGCAATCCATAATACACCATATTGTGCAAACTATAGGAGATGATGACCTAACAATACAGAATGTAGAGAGGGCTTTTGACAACAGAAAAGCATGAGAGAGTATCATTTAATGGAGAGTGAAAAAAAATGATCCTGGATTCTTTTTCCCCCTTTATTTGTTGTATCACTTTGTAAAACCTCTCTATGCCTTGCTCTCTTCATCAGAAAAATGAGACCTATGGTTTTATTTTTACAAAGTGCTTTAGGATTTAGGAGAACCCAGAATGCATTATATGATGAGAGCCACCATGGTGCATGCCACGTGACTGCAGGAGAAAAGGATCTAGGGACCAAAAGGAAAACATGAATCAGCAATGAACACTCATATTATTTGTTTAAAACCCCAGGATGTGCAAATATATGTCAGAACTGAAGTTGACCCTCTTCCTTTACAATCACACATTACTACATCTGGGTCTGGTTTTGAAACTTGAGTGTAGTAGAAAGAATGTGAACACAGGAAGGAGTAAAGGGCAGAGTCTCTCTCAAGCAAATCCCAAGTCACCAAGCGCTACATTAACTTGCGCTGAATCCTCCAAAGGACCAGAGATAGAGGGCACTGGTTTTTTCTCTTCCCCCTTCCTCAGCATAACCCTATGCCCAACAGAGTTATGCCTTGAAGAGACAAGTCAGCAAAGGAGGAGATGTCTCCTCCAACTGCCCAAAGTTACACGGGTTTTCAGGACCACAGGAGAGTCAGAATTGGGGATAATGTGAATCGTTATGTTGAGAGGTAGGTCAAGATGGTGTACTAGAAGTTAGGAGTTCTAGGTGCCAATGCTTATTCCAACACAAATAAAAAAGCACAGAGAAATGCCACAATCACACAGTTAGCTACTGGCAAAATTAGGACTAGACTTTGGGGTTTGAAAACAAATTCTGATCATTTTTTACACAGCAGAGGATTTTCTGTAAATTCTCCACCTTGGGAAGTCTAAATCTAAATTCCTTTAAAAAAAGAGTACCAAGCACAGTGACACACACACTCTCTCTGTCTCTCTCTCTCTCTATAATATATAAATCACTCAATATATACTGTATTTATCAAAAAAATAGTATTCTCATATGAACCTGTTTTCCTTTCTGTACCCTCTTTTTGGTTAGTGTCACCCCAGAGGCCTAGTATCCAGAGATAGAAACCCTGGCTTCATCCCCTCTCCTTCATTCCCACTCTGCACCACTCTGCATTCACCTCTGACTTCTTTCTCCATTTCTGTATTCTTTGCTTCATCCCTAACATGTTTGCATCATTCAGGCCTTTATCTCTTGTCTTACCTCTACCCTCCTAACTAGTCTCCTTGCCTCTAAATCCCTCCCCCATACCATTGCTTAAAAAATATATATCTTTCTAAAATTAAAATGTAAACATATTTATTACCTGCTTTAAAATGGTCGAAATTCATTAGTTTACCCACAGGATGAAGTCTAAGCTTCTTAGTAGGAAAAACCAGGCCCTTTCTGCCTACGGCTGCCTTTCCAGCTCGACTCCCTTGGTTCTCCGATTACATTCCATGTTTTAGCAAGAACAGATGCTGGCACATATTTCCCAGTTACTGCATACCACTGTGCCTTGGCATATGCTAGCATCTCAGTCTGGAAATCCCTATTCTTTTCCCATTGTTTACTTAAAAGTCCCATTCATGTTTTAAAACTCATATAAATCCTCCTTCCACTGGGATCCCTCCAACTCCATATCCTCCTTTAGGGTTAACCACATCTTGTTCTAAGCTGCTTCTGTACTTTGGACAGGCTTCCGCTGTTGCATTCTTCACACTGTACTGTAATAGTTTATTTGTATGGTTCTCTGCCCCACTAAACTGTGAAACCCTTGAAGGCAAGAACTGCATTTTAATCAACTCTATATCCTTAGCACAGTGCCTGGAACATGCACAGTGCCTGCAACATGAACGGTGCTCAGTATGTGTTTATGACTATGAATGAATGAACAAACAAGCAAACATCCATTTACTCAACGACTATTTCACTAAATGTCTCACAGAGTTCGGAGAAAGAAACAACAACAAAACCTCCACAAATAACGAAGAAAATAGAAAAATAAGCAAGTTAAATTAACAAAAAAGAAAAACATCTGATAGAGATAAGAGGTATTCAGAGAATTAAACTGATATGATACAATGGAAAATGACCAAGTATCCACATTGGTTCTCATGGTCGGGAAAGGCTTCTTCTAATCCCAAATGACAAGAACTGCCTCATATGCTTTGCCAAGAGAACAGCTATTGTCCTGATGATTAGCAGCAGCTCAAACTGAGGGAAAGAGTGTAATCAAGGATAGCTCAGAGGGTTTTAGTTTTAGCAACCAAGTAAACAGTGCTATATACTCTGATACGAAGCCTGGGAGAGGTGCAAATTTGGGGAGACAAAAGTTATCCATTTGTCTTCTTCAGTTAGTAGATGCCTACAGGACATCTAAGTGGAGATGTCCAGTAGGCAGTTAGATTCAGAAATCTGGTGCTTTCAAGGGCATCGTGACCAGAGAAAAATACTTGGGAGCCATTAGCTCCCCTGAAAATGGTATTTAAAGATACCATGAGGCTGGATGAAATCATGTACAGAGAGTGTGTAGGTTAAAAAGAAGGGCCTAGCCCTGGGAGACACTCTAACATGTAGAGTTCAAAAAGAAGAAGAACCAGTAAAGGATAATGAGAAGGCTATACTACTAAGCTAAGAAGAAAACCAGGAGATCATGGTCAACCGTAAGAAGAAAGTATACGAAAAAGGAGGCAGTGGTCAACTTTGTTGAACTTTGCTGAAAGGTCAAGTAAGGTAAATGTTTAATTAGCAATATCCAAGGACACTGGTTAGCTAGATGAACACTGTAAGAGTAGAGATAGGAATGAAACCTTATTCGAGTAGAATCCCAGCTCTTCATAAGAAACCATAAAACAATATTACACTGATTAGAAAAAACATTTTTTTTCTATTTCTAGTTAAAGCAACGCTTAAAACTGGGTAAAACTTAGATGAGATTTAGGATTGACTTCAGGAAGAATTCCCTAGCAGCATAGTTAACAAACCTCCTGTCACATATTTAAAGGAAAGGAAAGGCATCTGTTGTACTAATCAATTTAACCACTCCTTTTATTTATCTATATTTCTAAACTGAAAAAACAGTTGGTCAAAAAACACTTGAAATATGATTGTCATTTTTCTCACATTTTGGGATACATTCTCTTATAAATCCATACACCTAATAAGAACTAAACGTTCACTTCTGCTTTTAGAAACTAAGAAATAAGGACAATTATTGTGTGAATGAATCTCTAATTGTTATAGTATATTTATGGGTTGAAAAAGAAAGTGCATTTTAAAATTTGTAGATTGAAGATACAATGAAATGGCACATTCTACAATCAAACTGTCGGTCATAGCAAGGCTGAATAAGACTACTTCCTTGTACGGATTCTACATTTCAAGTTATTCTTGAGGCTTTCTTCCGAAGAGATGACAAAGATTTCACAAGTTATAATCTGCTGAGCAGACTCTCAAAGAAACAAAACTAATGTACATCAAGGTGTTAGCCTCTACCTCCCTAGTGACAAAAATGTTCCCTTCTAATTGCTGAGGACTTCTATGATTAAAAATGGTTATCCTTACAACACAGACATGTATGATTTAATAAAAGAAAACTTAAATTCCCACTCATAACCTTCTAGTGTTTCTTGAAGGAAGTATTGATACCTACTCTTATAGGCAGCAAAGGATGTTCAAACAGTTTGTACATTAATGGAATATCTAAGTAATTATGACCACAAGACTTATGTTCTTTTATTAGATAGAAAAAAAGGTGCAAAAAGTAATTCTGATGGACAGAAAAGCCTGGCTTTAGCAAAACTAGAGCGATCTGCTTGGGTGCACTACAATAATTTTATAATGATCTTAAAATAAATGTGATCCCTTTTAAATTTTAGCTGCCACAAAGCATTATGTCAAATATTAAAATGATGCAGTGTTAATACTATAGCACATAATGTCGGCTGGCAACTTTAGGTTAGAATAAGAGTAAGATGGCTTTTTAAAATAGGTCTTGATTGTTTAGAAGCAAACAAAACAAAAACAAAGCCCATAAAAACAAGTTCCTTAGTTGTACAAAATAACTACCTAATTCAAGTTCGTGGTAGATATATAGAATAACAATGCCACCATGAATGCTTACCTTTTATGAATGAAGCATTTTCAGTAACTGATATCTTCCTCAAAATACACTAAACACCTGATATATATGCACAATACAGTAAAACAAATTTGGAAAAGAGAAAAGACTTTTGGCCTTTATGACAAGACTGTAATCTGTAGTACAGTTTATTTTTTGGAGAAGGAATGCTATTGGTTTATTTTAGGAACATGATTGGTTCATCAGTAATACTTAACCAACTGTAACATCAAGATCAGACTGGAATAGGAACTGCTAGATCACATGATGACTCACATTATCTACCCAGCTGGCATGACTTGGCAAACAGTATTTCACAAGATATTGCACCAGCTTGTGATCGCCTGGAGATGCAATGTGCCCCTTCTCTGTGAGTGAAGGCGTGGCATGTAAACTGCCATCATCCATTTTTCTACACCTTAGCAACTGGCAAATATTCCATGTGTAGCACAGGTGGGGGGTTTATGAATAGGAGACTGAAAAAAAAAAAACCAAAAAAAGGCAGACAAAAGGGAATCAACCTCCATAGCATACTAACCATTTAAAGTGGTTGAAGGGATCATGCATGTTGGAGGTGTCATGTAAGATACAGGGTAGTGCTATCAGCTGTGTTACATGCTACAGACAATAACGAACAAAATATGCCGAAAAGGAACTTATGACCACGAAAATACATCCCAAACAAGCATTTAGTGTCGGCAGTATGTACAGTCTGAACTACCTCCTGACAAACTGCCCTAGTGTTTGCTTCTTGATTTAAGAACAGATTGTTAATTTACAGCCAATATACACAGTTACCTCTCACCTGTCTACGTATCAGGGTCAATGTATCCGCAACTGAAAGGTAACTGATGC
This sequence comes from Eubalaena glacialis, assembly GCF_028564815.1. NCBI lineage: Eukaryota > Metazoa > Chordata > Mammalia > Artiodactyla > Balaenidae > Eubalaena > Eubalaena glacialis. The sequence continues at coordinate 171,776,594 of NC_083716.1, forward strand.
AGTTTTTAAAGCTGGGCACCCATGAACATTTTCAGGACAGCAACCAAAATCAAAATTTCATGTATCTAATTTTTCCTGTAGTTTTTTTTAATAACTGGAGAGGATTTTTACTGTATTTTAAGCACCAATCAATGTGGTAAGGACTATAATAACATCAAAGAATTACTCACAGCTTCTGATTCACATTAAAAAGCATAGGCTGATGTCAAGTCACACAGTAGGTGAGTGTTAATATGACAAGGATGTCAAACATGCATATAATAGTTCCAAAGTTTTCATCATTACTTCTCTCAGATAAATTTAGTATAATTTCTTCATAACTCTGTGAGTCATTGGTCAACTCATTACAATAATATAATCAATATATTACTGAGATAGAAATATCCTGGCAATATGGCAAGACTCTAGGAATGCCAGTGTCTAAATTAATGTCAAAGTATTACACATCTGTCATAAATAGCTAACAAAGAGATTCCAAATCATCCGTGTTACAGAGGTAATTGTTTTACTTTGAAGTTCCTTAACAATCTACTGTGTTAGTTCCCAGGTCAGAGCTATCTCCCTCTCTCCTTTTTTTCCCTTCACTCTTCAGTCGTAATGTAGAATTAAAAAAATATTTGACAATGAGATAACTGAAGTTATTTCAATGGTTCTAATGTAACATTTTAAAAAAATTCTACATGATTAGTTTTCTTAAAGAGAAGAATTCTTAATCTGCTTACCAAGATTTATTATGGAAATTTTTCATATCTATGAAAAAGAGAAAGCTAAGATACTAAAGGAGGAGCTTGGGACACACGTTTATAGGATGAAGTGCCCCCTACTAAGAATCTGTAAGAAAGGCTTGAATGCCTTAGTTATATTTTGAAGTGTATATCCTATGTCTCCTCTAATTAGACGGTAAGCTCCTAGAGGGATTTAGTAAGTGTCTTACACACAGTAGGTGCTTCACAAATATTTGGATTGATTTACTGAAGAAGCATCCATGTATGACCTCATGGAAATCCAAGAAGAAATCCTCTATGTGAAAAACAAAGTCCTGTAGTCATTGTTTGGCTTCCATGCTTCTGCCAGCATAACTAAACAACAAAAACAGTAACAACAACAAAGAGCAATGATGATGTGTACAGTTAAGTTTAAACTCTTCCGTTACTCATAGAGTCAAATAATTATACAGCTTGTCTCTTGGGTACAGACCCCTCAGTTCAGTATCTTATTTGCATCAACCACATATTTTGAGGAAACTGTAACTTGTTTTGTAAGCTGTTTTACCCTCTCTCACTTGGCACATTTCCTTGGATATGAGATTTATTCTACCTTAATTTCTACGAACTGTGATTCCTGTATCTTTCCAAAGAGGAAAAATATATAACAAAGTACAATAGGGGACCACGAAGTTACACTTTACGTTACTGATGTATTTTTAATGCCAACACATAACTGCTTAGAATTTCTGCTTAGAAAATATAAATATGTGTGGGAGGGCAGGAACTAAGTAGCTCATAATGAGGAAAGATTATTCAAAATAAAATGAAGTCCCTTATTTAGAAGAGATGTAGGTAGGCAGTGTTCGAATTAACTTGCCCTAAATGTGGAGCCATGGAACTGGATCTGGAAAGTATAAATAAACATCTACCTTGGGATATGGGATTCACTTAAGGATTTCTTCAAATAGAAACGTACTTGTTGTGAGACACTGGGTCCCCAAGGGGAGAGAGCTATAGAAACAGACTTCATTTCTACTGTTTCCTGTACTAAGTTGAATCTGACAGCTGATTCTCCTCTCGACAAGGGGAATTTTTAAGCCAAGAATATAAACATAGTTCATTTTTTTGTCTTCATCTTATCCTAGATGATGCCTTTCCCAAAGATTCCAGTGCATGAGCTCAAGTTCAGTGAACTCTCCAAGATTACTATGCCTTTCCCAAGGAGAGGAGATGTTCAAAAATTACATTGGCAATTACATGTACTAGTTTCATTAAAGCCTGCATTTAATTGCCTGGGATTTGTAAAAGATCTAGTAACAAAGCCACACTGTGCCATTAACTTATCCCAGCCTGCAAAGAGGAAACTGAAGCTCAGATAGGTTAAAACTACATGCTCTCTGGGGCAGGGATGGTGTTCACTGTTCTTCATTGTATCTTCATGGCCCTGCACGGTGTAGTGTAGCGACAATATAGCACGGCAAGTAAGAACTTGGGGTCTGGAGTCAGACAGACCTGGCTTGCGGCACAAGTGCCTAGTGCTAGCAATTACTTGGTGGGTAACTATCAAAAAAGTTGTTTTAACATATCTGAGTCTCAGTTTCTTCACCTGTTGAAGTGGAGATAATGATAGTATCTATCTTGTAAACTGTTGGATAATTAAATGAATACATGTACTATGATCAAATAGTGCCTCCTTACATAGCTAACGTTTTATATATTAATATATTATTAATAACATTCTCATTATTATTGTCCGGAACATAGGAGGTACTTGATACTGTACGCAATGAATGGATGAATGCAGCTATTAAGCACCAAACTGGAATCCTGATTTTCTCACTTCCCTCTCCATTCCTGCCTCCCTTAAATCATACTGTATGTGTAAATGGAAGTGTCCGATATGGTAACCACTAGCAACATATGTCCACTGAGCACGTGAAGTATGGCTAGAGCAAATGAGGAACTGAACGTTTATTTTATTTTACTAGTTGTATTTAAATAGCCACATGTGACCAGTGGCTACTGTATAGAACAGTGGAGATGATCCTTTTCTTTTAAAAAAGTTTCCCACATTTGCTTTTACTTTTATCAAGCTATTTTGATATTAAATCAATCTTTTGTTTTAAAAAATTATTTTTCTAAATTAAATTCTCTCTATAATTCAAGTCTGTTTCCTTTTGTCTTCTATTCAGGGACATATTTGTGAATACCTTTCATAAAATTGGAAACAATTTTCAGAATCCCCATACGCTGTTCTCTGTGTTACGCCAGGTAAGTTTAACTCAGACATTTTATCTTCACTCATCTTCTTTTACTTTTCCGGTTCTTTTCTGTACTTCTCATTTTTCTAGATATGTGAAGCCAAAATAAGATGCAACATGTACTGAATAAGGTTTGTGTGAGGGGCAGAGGGAGGGAGAATCGGTTGACTTTTTTAGAATATTTTAGATTTAGAGAAAAGTTGCAAACATAGTACAGAGTTCCTGTATACCCCACACCTAGTTTCTTATATTGTTAGTATCTTACATTAGTTTAGTATGGTAGACTTGTCACAACCAGTGAGGCAATATTGATACAATATAATCAGCTAAAGTACATATTTTATTCCGGTTTCTTTAGTTTTTACCCAATGTTCCTTTTCTGTCCCAGAATCACATTCAGAATACCGTATTGCTTTTAGTTTTCATGTCTTCTTAAGCTCCTCTAGGCTGTGAGAGCTTTTCACACTTTCTTGTTAACTGATGATTAATTAGAATCACTGTGGTGGGGCAAATTTATGACTGAGTGCCAACAGCTGAGCAAATAAGTCTAAAAATAATTTCAAAATCAAAGAGAGAGTACTTCACCCAAAAGCCTGGTGAGCATACCTTGACAGAGATCTTTACGAATAACCCCAGTCACCGTGGACCGTGGAAGATGTCCTTGGTATACTTTCCTAAATGCAAGTAAATCATGGCTAACACAAGGATGCTGGCTACTCCCTAGTGGGTAAAAATCAACCCAGCAATAAAAAATTTTATGTCCAGTTCATTGATGACATCATCTGAGACTGAAGATACCATACTATTTTATCCCAACTCACCATCTACCCCTACATATAATACATGGCCTGTCATTTTTACCATGAAAGGAAATTGAATTTGTCTGGAATAATTTGTTCTTCAAAAACTAGTCTAGGTTACTTAGTGATTTGTGTTATTCTATACCACTGCAAATAACAATTCAATAACTGTGTTAGTATATTCTTATACATTGAAGTTAAACACTGAGCTTTCATAAAACTTTGTGTATTTATAAACACAGTATCTCACAGCATATACATGACAAAGAGAATATATTTTAATGGAAGGAGGGAGGAATGGCTTTCAAATTCTTACATACAGTGTCACCCACCCTGTGATCTCCGTATAATTTACAAAATGGGTTACTGGCTCTTGGATAAAGACTGGGAGCTATAAAAGCATCTTAGAATGTATACTGTTTGAGCTTACCTGTGGATCCCACTTTTTAAAATATACCAGCTTTAGTCTAACCTACTCCCTTCCTGATAATAGTCTAACTTTCTACCCTCTTATAATAGTTTTGTTTTATCTTTTTAAACCAACATTTCCTTGTTACTTACTGGGTGTGTGTATATGAGGAGCAAGGTGGTTTAAAGGCTCAATTTTCCTTGGTTCCTTGCTTTTACTGCACATAATTTAAGGCTATTTCCCCATCCCTCTTAAAATGCCTCTTTGCTTCAGTTTCTCAGAACTTGTCCTTAACAAAAAGATAGTTTTTGCCCTGTATTATCTGTCTCAATTTCTACATTCACTAAAAGTTCCAACGTGCCATTTTTTTAAAACAACTTATATTTTAGAAACTTTGAATGACAGAGCTTAAGAACTGAAATCAACTTCTACATTGTCTGGTATATACCATTCTTTGACACAAGAGAAATCTGAGGCCAAATACTTAGGAAAGTTTGTCAGCAGAAGAATCAATTCCAGGTCCCAGGTATCCTAAGTCTAAAGTGTAGAATGATTCCACTATACTACATGGCCTCTTTGTTTCATTGAAAGCAAGTTTCCCCAAAGGGAATTAGTTCCTAAAGTGCCAAGAGCACTCTTCTAAAATGGTCTGACTTTTGAGACCAAGTATGGACTCTATAGGCATAAAAATAAGGCAGTAGTGAGTGTACCTATTAAAATGTATAGTACGTCTCCAAAATCAAGGTACGAGAGTCTCCTTACACATAACTGTTTGACTCCTTTTGTCCCTCTACCCAGTCTTCCCATCCTCTTTTGAGGTTTTTGCTATCTACATTTTGTAGTTGTGGTAATGGCACCACACACCAAGTACAAGGCCTCACTTCCCCACTGCAGCCAACCACCTCTGGACTCCCATTCTGGGGTGGTTTCAATTCTCCTTAGCAACAGGTAACAAGTCTGGAAGAATAGTCAAGGGAACAGGCTGACACCACCACAAGCCCAGTCTCATCTCCCATCGTCCCGCACACTGCAAGCATGGAACAGACTTGCTCTTCCGAGGTTACGTCATTTGCTCTCATGCTTCCATGCCTTTGCACGGGCTTCCGTGCTACGCATTCTCATTTCACCTTATACCTTGTCACTTAGCAACTGCCTACGTGTTTTTCAAATTCAGATTAAACCATCACCTCTCTGTGCTTTCCCCAACTCCCCCCTCCCCAGATTAAGAGGTACCCTCTTTTGGCTCCCACAGTCCATTGCATATACCTCAATTATGGTACTTGTTATTTTATATAGTAAAACTATACCTACCTAGATGTCTCCCCCACTAGATTTTGAGCTCTCTAGCAGCAAGAAACATGCCTTATTGGTTCTGGTATCCTTAGCAGGCTGGTTAGTAGAGAACTTTTATGTGTCATAAGAATAACACAATATTTGAATACACACCTGGTGCCAGGCACTATGCTAAGGTACTCATAGGAATTATATATTCCTCACAATCACCTGACGCAATAGTGCTGTTATTATGATCACTTTACAGATTATAAAATTGAGATTTGGAGAAGGTAAGCAATGTGCCTATGCTCAAATATCAATTAAGTTCAAGAGCTCACATGCAAGTCCATTTTCTTAAGTATTTTGTTGCTTCTCTGCGGGGGTCAATAAATAGTTACTGAATAAACTAGTGCATGAATGTCAGTGAATGAATGAAAAGAATACTATATTAAAGCAAATCATACCAAGAATTCTAAATGCTTGAGCTGCTTGTCATGGAATGTTATTGGATAGACTGCAGTGTTCTAAGGAAGAAGATGGACATTTAGTGGGAAGGTCATCAAAGTAAATTTATAAGGGACACATCATGCATTTGAATACTTTTACAGGGAAAATGATAGAATCACTTTTCTTACTGGCTTATAAAGAACTCTGTAGAGAATGCTAGAATGACTCCTGTGAAGAAAAGGGCCTGAAACCAATCCAGGAACACTATTTTCTTCAAAAGAAAATTCCAGCTGATCCAGCCAATGTGGCTTTGAACAAGGAAGGCAACTGTGAGTTGGCTTACACTGGATTGGACATTTCCCAATTTTTTTCCCATAAAGCTGCAGTTTGGCCTTGCTTTTAGGGGCTAGTCTGCTAAGTGACCAAGACTGTGAGTACTTAGAGACCTCAGGAAAAAAATTCTGGCAGACAACAAATTATTTAATCTACTTTCTTTTCCTGTTGCAATCTTTTGCTTAAAAAAAAAAAAAAAAAACCCAAAACACAAGAGAGAGAGGTCAAAATGAAAAGAATGTGAGTTTAATTTAATGGGAAAGGCATTTTGTGGATATAAAAATTCCATTTGTTCTATTCCTTAAAAAAAAGGGCATTTCTGATACTGAGTAAAAATTCAAACTTCATATTTTGGGATACTTGATTCTAGTGGGTTTTAATTACTATTAGTAGGGGCATAAAAACTAGGGTATAGCTTCAGGACAAGCCAACAATCCAACCCAACAAGTATGTATTAAGCTTTGACTATGCTGGAGGAGACACAACAGCGTATGTGGCAAGGATCTGTACTTCAAGGTACATAGGTACCTTCTTGTTACGGAGAAGAGGAGACACAGCCAGAAAATAATTAGAGAACAAGACAGTATTAAAGAAAAGGCTAAAATATAACCTTATAAGTTACTTTTACAAATCATGGGTGTAGGGAAAGACTTTGAGGCAGAAGTAGGAGGAAGATACGCCTTGAAGGATTGCTTTTACATGTGAAAGGGAGATTAAAAAAAAAAAAAAAGGTGTGCTTATGGTAACAGCATGAACAGAAACAGAGAAGTGCAAAATAGCATTCATTCAAGTGTTCATTCAACAAGTATTTGCCAAACACCTGTACATATAAGGCCCTGTGTAAAGAGCTAGTATGACGACGTGTCTTCTTATTTTTCAGAGAGAGTGGAGAGATCACTCTAGTCGGAACAAAGGGTAGATTTCAGCTATATGACTTTGGTTGAGTCACTTTACCTCTCTGAGCCTTAGTTTCCTGTCATGTGAAATGAGAGGATCAGCCTTCATGGTTTTCAATGTTGTTGTTGTTGTTTTTTCTTTTAGCAGTGAAACTCTTTTTGGTTCTAATGAAATCTTAAGCCTAACTCAAATATGTTAAGGAACCAGAATGGACCTGCTCTAGTTGCATTAAGAGCTGGGGTTGGGGGAAAAGTGAACCCAGATATGCCTCTTGTTCAGCATCTCCCTCTCCTTCTCCCTCCCCAGTGCCTGCCCCAAGCCTCCTCTGCAGAATCCCAGGATTACAAGGGAAAATAGTTTTATAAACTCATCTTCCTAATCCTTCAATTCCCTCCCAATTGTAAAGTGTTGCAATAGGAAATATAAGCAATCAGAGAATTCATTGTTTAAATAAAGTTTGGTTAGAAGGGATCTTGGATTTCAGGATGCCAAAGCAGTATAGGGTCTTAAGTGAAATGACAAAATTGTTGTTTGAAAGACTTGTTTGAAAGTGTCTGGTAATGCCATTTAGGAGGGACTGGATGAAGAAAACTAGATATTAAGCTATAAAGGCCTTGGCTAGGCTAGCATTACTGGGGATGGTAAGGGTCAAACCAATACAGCTAAGGGAGAATCTGCAGAACTTGGTAAGATTAAATAAGGATGAAGGAGACAAAGAAGGAGTCAAAAATAGCATTCCAGTTTATAAATCCAATATGGTACTACGGACAGATATGGGGACGTGGATCTCAAACTTGGTGCACACTGGAATTGCCTGGGGAGCTTTAAAAAATACTGATAACTGGTTCTCACCCCTAGAGATTCTGAATTAATTGGTTAGGGGTGCAGTCTGGGCATTGGGGATTCTAAAGCTCCCCAGGTAATTCTACTACTCAGCCAAGGTTGAGAACCACTGAATTAGAAGGACAGAGAGTTATGGAAGGCCTGGAGAATATGCTTTAATGAACTATCTACTGCTATTTTTATGGTCCAGCTAATTATTTTTTATTAAAGTTGACTTTTTTCCATTGTCTTTGTCTAATGTTAAATACTACCCATATAACTACAGAGTTATATGTAATAGCACTTTTTTTCCTATATTATCCTGTCAACACATCTCTATGCTATTTCCAAGGACACCAGTCTGTGTTTCTCCAGTGTTAAAAATCAATGAAAAATATTTCCACTAACAAGAAATGTGTGTGGGTCTGTTAGTATGTGTGTAAATGCTATCACTTCAAGAGTTTTCCTTTGCAACAGATGGTTGTTACAAGATCATAATGATGGCTATCCAAAAATTGTCTTTCCTTAACATACATGTACAAACACATGCACACACCCCCCCACACACACAAACAGAATGCAGAGACCTATGAACAGCATATTATTCAGGCATTCTTATCTTGAAATACTATTTACTCTCTATAAGGGTATTACTAAAAGTCAAAACAGTTCAGCATTTACTTTGCCTAAACATAGTAAGGCAAGATAAATGAAATTTTATGTCATAGCAATCCCTAATATTTGCATAGCCTTTTTGAGTTTTTAAAAAACCCTTCTACAAACATTATCCAGATGGATCCTAACAATAGTTCTATTATTAAATCATGAGAGATACTATAGTTTTCTTTTTCTAGATAAGGGAATGGAGGCCCAGAAGTTAGTAACATGCCCGAGTCCCAGTGGTAGAATTTAACCCATTAAATCTCATGTCTTTCCTCTCCTAGATCGGTCCTCTATAGCTTCTCTCAAGCAAACAGTCCAGTTACAAGGTGCACACCGCTGACATAGGCACTAAGGGGGAGAGACTGATGGTTCATCTACTCAAAAGGGATGAGGACCTTATCTATGTCCCACAGGACTTTATCAGTACAGTCTAATAAAAACATTATTTTCTACTTTGTTATAGTTACAAATATGCTTATTTTCATTATTGTACTATAAGCTTCTTGAAGGTTGGGTCCACGTAAGAGTCTAAGAGTCATATTTCCTATCCCCAAAGCACCTAACACACTTTCATGTTCTTAACCAGGTATGGGAATTGACTCTCTCATTGCTATATTCTGTTTTAACAGATTTGTTAGTCTTTTAGTTCAGAATCAAAAATATCATTTTCCAAGTTAAGTTATACTCTTTGTTCCACCCTCTTCTGATGCATGCAGAACCTGTCTACTAGTTTCTATATGGCAAACAACTCTTCAAATAAGGAAAAACTATTACCATATCTTCCCTGAAGTATTTCTTCCTATTGCCAAGCCAAGTTTTCCCAGTTTCATTAAAAATTTAAAACAGCAGAAGTTTTTCAAGATCATTTATTTTCTTTGACAACATCCTCTAGATAAAATCCAGGTTTGGCATATAGGCACTCCAGGACTGAAACCATGAGTTCGAAAGAGACATGATCCATGTAGAGTTCAGAGAAACTACTACCTTCCTCGGTAGGGACCTATGATTTCAGATGAAAGTGGTGTTAGCTTTCACAGCCATCAAGACTGATCAATAGGAAGGCTGAGCCTGCATTTCTTCTAGGTCAATACTAATGATCCAACAGTATCATTATCTGAAGTAAGTGAAAGAGTAATTTGTATATCTGAGCTCTTCAAATAGTTTTTCCTAAGACATGAAATACAGTGCTACTGAACAGATAACTGGGAAGCCAAACCAGGGTATGCTCCCTGACAGTCTGGGTATTCATTGAAACTACTGAAGGAGAATATCACTCTGCTGCAGTGGGTTTGCAGAACTGCGTTAAAGACACAGTATAAACTAAGTGAAGAGCATCATGAAAACATATAAAGACAACAATATTTCTTCTTTAAGCAGTTTTATAGAAAAAAAATCACATGTAAAATATTTATCAAGGACGCAAAATTATTTTGAGAGAGTCATCGAGTTTGGACTTATTCAATTTGGCAGTAAGCCTCATAACAACTTCTCAATTGGTATGTCCAACGAGATTATTAAAACAGTGCAAAAGCAATGACTGAGAAATAGTGTGACAACATTTTTAAGTGGTGGAGATTCCAACAATTTATCTTTGAAGTTCAGAATAGATTTCAAGTCTAATTCCCTCAATTGCCAAGAAAAAAAAAAGGGGGGGTATCCATGCCCCCCTCCTAACTTATCGTGACATAAATAGAAGAAGGATGAATTTCAAATTACCTCTACTCATGGCAGTTTTATCCTAGACAAAGTTCCTGCCACAAAACAGAGGGTGAAGGACTTCTAGAAGAGCTATAATTGCCATAATGTTGATTAAATGTACACTTAACACAGGGAAAAGCTTTTCTGTGGCATGGCAGAGCAGTCTTTGTAGAGCTATTAAAAAACCCTTCAAGTACAATCTTCTAAAAGTGGTACTTTGATGAGCAATACAACATACCTGAAGTTTCGTTGGTACGTAAAGCGGAGGTTGGAACTGAAAAGCAGTGAGAAATGTGGGTGATACTGCCTTATATACACTACGACATTACACATATATTTCTAGTTTTGAACTATACAAGAAAATCAGGCTTATTTTAAAGTTACAACTCTTTTAGAGCCAAATATTATCCATTTCATTTGATCAGTTCTCATCTTCATTTACTAGGCTTGGCTCCAAGTGACATGTAGCTATTTTGCTAAATCATATATATATGTGTGTGTATATATATATATATATTATTTTTTTTTTTTTAAGGGATAAGTGTTGCCAACACTAAAGATAATCAGAAGAAGGAAGAAGGTGGCATGGGACATAAAGTACTTCCTAAGCAGGAAGGACAAATGTGTTTTGAGAGGCAGAATATGGATTTGTATTTGTTGAATAAGGTTTGGAAATTTTATTATAATTTAAAATCATCAGTCATTACTTAACAGTTACAAATTTCGTATCATGTGATGTGTGACATTGTGTACACACACACACACACACACACACACACACACACACACACACACAGCTAGATGCTCCCAGAGAGTTCTTTTGGTTAAGAATAATGATATTACCAAAATGATAGACAAGATTTAAGTCATGATTCTGTGAAGCATTTGGAAAGTTTAGAAGAGAAAAGAAAGAGAATGGTATATTCAGAACGATGAAACTATGTCAGAGGTTCCCTAACCCCTCTTCCCTGCCCTCGAAGCCCACCCTAGATTCTCTAGATATAATATTGAAGGGGCAGTATCTAAACATTTTAAACGAGTGTCAGGCTTAGCTAGCCAGACAAACAAAAACCGTCTCCTGTTAGACCAGTTGTGTAGGAATGGTAGCTGCAAGCTAAACCACTAGTCTTTAAGCACTGGTTTAGAGAGCAGAACATACTGTCAATTGACACTTGGCTTTCACAACAATTTGTACACAGTCAGGTCACCTGACACCCCCCCAGCCTCATACACAGCTTAGTAAACTGTATTGCTCCCCAAAGAATAATTTATCTTTTCCTTTTCAGAGTGCTAGACTTCACTCCAAAATGAGGTAACTGAGAGTGGTCAACTGACTTCACATCAAAGCACTACTCTTTGAGAGAGTCAAGAATAGAGAATCTAGTCACAAAAGCAATTAGCTTACACTTTTTTCCACTTACCATTTGATTAAGTACCTGTCTACCTAGGGAACAAGATGTTTTGCACTGAGACTAACAATGCAAACTTAAAATTTAGCAGTATATCAAGTCTTTATTCTATTACATGATAACTAGTTTTTCATGATCCATGTTTAGCAGTAGTCCTGTTTTCGAAGTAGAAATAAAAAGTGAATAGTAACATGTAGAGTTAAATCAAGGCTAGGGAGTCCTCACAAATCTTCCGTCAGGAAGACCAACATGCCTAACCAAAAGACCACAAAGAGACATGATCCCAGACAGGTAAGTTAGGAGTTAGTGCACAAATGGTTTAGAAAGTCAGGTATTAACCCACTTAGTGAAAACTGCATAATGTACCTATTATATGTTATAAAATAAATGTTCAAGAAATCCCTAAGGATTTCTCTCATATATCAGTCTTCATTAATGAAATGTGTCAGAAAATACTTGAGCGTACACCTCCACTTTAGAGAGAGGATATTTATATATTTAATAGCATTCACTCTCACTGAAGTGAAGCCTTCTAAAAGCCAATGTCTTTATGCCCACACCTGCTTATAAAAGACACTTCATGTGAAAGAGCCAGGAGATCAATCACCAATGAAGTGTCCAATGATACCACTGTGTGCATAACATGTGGGAACTTGGTAATAAAAGACATGGTCCTAGGTCTGGCATTCAGGTTGTAAAATAGCAAACAAAAATATAACTGAGAACTAAATTGAATGTTATAGATAAAGTGGTAAAAAAAATATTAGAATTGAAAGAGGTCAGAGCTTAATAACAGTTATACATAAGAAGACCCTTGATACTGGCTACAGAGAATGATGAGGATTTGGAACGCATGAACAAAGGTAAAAATGGAGAAATGTGTGCATAATATGTCTAGGAGAAGGTTATTTTAAAAAACCCTGCTTAGAATGGAAGGTGAGACAATGTTATTGTAGTCTTAGAAGTAAGGGGGAATTCAGACTTAGTGCAGTGAAAGTTGGGAGCTTCAGAAGGCTTCTGACAAAGAGGTAGACATGGTGAAGGTAGCATTTACCTGACTGTTCAGCCAGGATAAGATAAAGTGGGTTGAGAGGAAGGAGAACCTACAGCCAGAGCTGACAGCTCTAGAATCTTCTTATATTCGACCAAACAGGATAGCAAATATTAGGAAATTCCTGTTCACGTTTTCAGAAAAGGACAAGTAAGTCTAACAATTATTGGTGAAGAGAGAAGCAGAGAAATCAAGCAGCCTATCAAATGAGTGATAACAACAGTGAGATTATGAGATGCTAGAAAGAAATCTTAGCTCTGGCATCAAGCCTTTCAAATGTAACATGGCAGAGACAAAGCTCTAGTTTTGTTCATCAAACTCAACTTGATGTTCATCCCTTCATATCTGGTTTTATGAGTCCCACATATGTGTCTTGGTCTCATATACTGTTTAAATTTCCATACCATATAAATTCTCAATATTATGGATTTTCATTCTATCTATGCCTGTTTTTATGCTTGATTCACTCTCAATCAGAAAAAAATTTTTACTAAAAGAAGGGAAATATATATGGCTAACTAATATAGAAAGGGATCAAACAATACCGTAAAATGGAAATGATCAACCTTTTTTTAAAAACAACAGAGAATTTCAGTCGACTGTTGTTCAAGTATTGAGTCACTCTGAATTACACAGAGCCTTGACCAATATTTATTGCTACATGTTTTAGAAGCAATTTCCATTTTGATGGATTGCTTCAAAAGTCGTATTCTAAAGCAGTTAGGTAACATAAAAATATAAGATCAAGATTATGTCCATCAGATGAAAAATACAGCATTTATGCAGCATTATATAATCCATTCGCTGGTTTATGAGCCCAAAGGCCCCACGGGAGTGTCACAAACCCACATAATATGCTACAGGGTTATATTTTGCATTTGAGAATCCCAATGAGAAGGAAATACTTTCTAAAACCACAAGTGTAACTAGAATACTTGTATTTGGTTCTATAAAATAAGTCCAAAATCACAAATAATTTCAATCTGGCAGCGTAAGGTGTCCTCAGTTTGGATGGCCCAGACATTAATATACATGCACTTTTTCTCCAGTATGTTACTACCCCTCAATTGTTAAGATACATAGCACATAAATCAGATGGCCAAATTGGGCCTATGAAAGAACAGCTACCAATGATTCAATGTCAAGGAAGCCTACTGCAGTACTCCCCAAGGATGAGGCCAGTATTTCTTAAACACTCCAGCTAACTGCCTTCAATAAAGAAAGAACACATGATACTTAATTTCAAAGATGACATCACATCGGGGATAGCTGGTGTGGCTGACTCAGGAATGGACATAATTGGAATTCAAAACAAAAGGTTATATCATGGACATAAATTTGAAAATAAAGGACTGAGATAAGATTATACATTTTCGAAAGGAAAAAAATACAATGGAACAGCAATCTCTAGCAACAGAAACAAATGTATAACACAGCTGTAGAGCCTGAGAAGAACCAAAGACTAATCCTGATTTGGAATGGAACCATTTTTAAAAAGCGTATCTAATCTGGATAAATATATATAATATATAAAATATAATAAAGCAGTTATGTAATTCTTTGGTGTTTGGTATGATTATTAGTAATACCAGTTCTTTCTAGGGAAAAAATACAGAAAAAGGTGAAGTAAAAGTTGAAGCCTGGTTCAAGAGTTTTGAATATATAAAAGATCATTTTGTACGTATTTAGTTGCTTTACATTCTCAAGAAGGAAGAACAAAAAGAATATCGTTTGTGTTACAAAGATAGATTTATACCAAAAAATGTAATTTTATAAATTTTAAAGTTATTGAAATAGGTGACAAAAGTTAAAATTCTTTTGAGTTCTTAATAGGCCTTACCCCAATCTATGATTTTTAAAACTGTGGACTCAGTCCAGACTAAGACTGAAGATTTCATTAAACAATATTAGGAATTGACTAACAACTCCTGACATTTTCCAACATGCTTCTGGGTGAATTATCAACCCAAACTGGCTTTCAGTCTTTTGCTTAGAGTCAGGACCACGGAACTCACAAATAAACTTTTTCTCAAAGAGGTGCACCATTGACCATTGACCACAGACCACAGAATTAGGAATACTTTGCACTTTGTTTTTAATATAACACTAAATTTATCTTTCAAATTGATGGGGTTTCTAGAGGTCACAAACTGACAGTCCATGTACAAAATGCAGACTCTACAGTGTCTGTAAAATCTAATAATTTTTAAAAATTGATGAAATCTACATAAAATAGAATATCTGGTATATCAAGGAAAAACAAAGAAGAGAAAGGAAAAAAAAAAAATCTGGCAACGCTGTACCTTTATTTTCCCAAGTCAGCAATCTGCCAGAGCTCAGTGGTGACAAAGAAGGAATGAGCTTGCTATCCTGTCCTCCTTCATTCATTTCTAACCAATCTGGTCCTAGGAAACATCTGAGTTTGCTGTCCCTGGTTTATAAGTGTGGACACTGTCTTACTTTGCTACATGTTGTGACCTATTTTAAACAGTGACTTTATTATGCCTAGAATATAGTACAGCACATTAGTTAATCCAGGAGTAACTTAACACCAGTAAGTCAGGGAGCGGCAGCCTTTAATGAGTGGTTATGCAGTTGTTCAATCTAGCCAGATTTCATTTGGTTACCAAAATACTTCATTTTACCTACACTAAATTAGGTTAGTGACGATCAACTCTTCTTTTCTTTTCAAGAACTGAGGAGAAAATTAACCCCTTTTGGGAAGAATTAAAAACAAACAAAAACAGAGTGGGAGTTGCAGAATAAGGAAAGAAAGAAATATGTACTACAACCAGGGCCAGAGGAATTTCCAATTACAATAAAGAACACAGTGTTCTGTACAAGGAAAAGACAAATCAAAGGCTTTTACATTTGTTTCCAAAGATTCTCTCCACAAAGTGAGTGAAGACCCAGAAGTGAGCTCTTGTTCAAAAACTTTAAACATTCACTCAAATTCATACTAAGCATTTGTTTTGTTATACCTAGGGAAGACTATTCTAACATTACTGTCTTAACAAACAAGGCTATGTTTCACAAAAATAAAATGTTCTGTTTTGCATTATTACAGAAAATTATGAAAAATAAAATTTTGAATTAAAAAGATATAAAGTGAATTTTTTTAGCACTTAGTTCTACCATGTTGAAAAAGAAGGATTTTATATTGTCAGTTACTTGTTCTAATAAAAAGATTATCACATGAGAATTGATTCAATAAGGAGCAAAGGCAGGCATAGGGCTGGTCTTTCTAGACACATCCAAGAGATTAATTAGAAGTACAAGTAGGAGATGTTGGTGCCTTTCATAAGGCAAAATTATTTATAGCTGTGCTCTTAAGTGTGGTGTTAGAAACAAGCTCAACAATATATAGCAATATGATATCCAATGTATTTTCTTCTAAGGAGCTAGAAGCACCTCATATGCTTAAATATAATCTATGTTTACGCATGCCAAGGAGACTAATAACACCTCTTCAGTTAAATGAAACAGCCCAAATGCAAAGCAATGAACGAATTACGAAAAGAAGTTAAAAAAAAAAAAAGCCAATCTACTATACATGTCTTTCTACTGAAGATTATCATTCCAAAAGGGGTTTGAAAGTCTATTCCTGAAAGGTAATAGAGGAGACAGACTTAAATTAATGTTGTGTCCTCTGACATCTAGTCTGTGGAAATAAAAGGAGAGACCATTAACTTTTAACAGTGGACACGTTAAGAAGAAAAGAAAAAAAAAAAGAAAAGAAAACAAATGAGCAAATTCTAAATAGCTATGTGGAGCAAGGTGACCCAGCCTAGTTTAACAGAGAACCAAAATGTAATCAAATGAAACCTACGACCTTTGTACCAAAGAGAGTGAGGGAGACAAGAAGACAAACACAATTTAAGAATCTGTGAAGAAAAAGTAAAAGAAGTCACATCTGTGTGCAACATCCCACTGAATGTCTACGCAATAGCCCTGTCCCTGAAAGAACTCCAGTTCTAAAAAGAGGCAGCCAAGCCCCTCAGTACTTCCTTTAACGGAAGCTTCAGCTTCTTCCATGATCCATTTTCACCTAAGGAAACCGAAGGCAACTCAAATCAACAGGGCAGAGTAAACCAGAGCTCTGCGAACTGGCCACAAACCAGCTGAAACCACGCCTCCAGTTTCCAAGTGAAAGCAAATCCCACTGACTTTGTCTCAGCTCTAAGCAGATTCCACAGCTGGCACAGTCCCTTTATCTAATCAGGAGTGTCAGTGTGTGACTCTTTGTGTGTGTGTGTCTGTCTGTCTGTCTGTGTCTATATGTTCAGTGGAGTGAGGGTGGCTAAGGAGACCAGAAGAAAAGGAAGGGGTTGAATCCTGAGGAAGAATCACCAAGAGCAAGAAAAATGAAAACACGAAAAGGCAGGCCAGAGAGTGTGTCCCATTCTCTCTTTCTCCAGCGCCTAGCACTGTGCTGATTAGCACATAGTAGGTGCTCAGTAAAAAGACTGGTGACTGAATCAATAAAAAAGCCTATCTGTGGAAACTGCATGTGCCCTTTAGCAGGGAAGAAGTTTGCTTGCTTACGATGATCACGGTCTAAAGCAACCAGAATCAGAGGGGCTATGTCAATAAAGAAACCCTACAGATATAACACATAAATATGAAATAACTGTTCAAGTTAAAAAAAAGAATTGAAAAAGAACACATCCATACTAGGAGATACTATTAAAAAGAAAACATTATTTTGTTTTATTTTATTGGGAGGCCCAATATTGCCAGTAAAGTACTTTTCTTTTTTAAACAGTATACTAAATATCATATTACAATGTATCTGAAGTGATAAGAAATAAAGATGTTAGATGATATTTTAACTACAATGAACTAAATACCGTATAAGCAAACTAAGGCACACTACTCCATAATTACTTTCCTTAGCCGTTTTGGAACTTTTGAAATCATGCAGGTAACACAGCGCCTGTCTTCTTGGCCTTCCTTATAAGAGCTTTGTAAGCCAATACTGCTTTCTCTTCAGCTTATCCAAGGGAAGAGCTGGAGGGTCCAGCTCTCTGCCACCATCTCAAAGCAATGATGCCTAGACAGGGCTGCATGTTTTATTTCTGCCAATATTCTATATGCCCAGCGGTTTTTTCTTCTTTTCTTCTTCTGATATTGGAAGGAAATACATCATTTCCAAGCAAACATCCATGCTCACAAGGGACAACGGCCATTAAGCCCATGTTAACTTGGGATAAAATTTTTTGTAAATTACTTGGGAGAGTAAGTGCTTAGATAATGTTTCCCACAGGATGCTCCATGGAATGCTAGATTACATAGTTAAATCAGTTTGAGGACTGTTGTATATTATAACCCCCACTTTAAGATTCTTAATACACATTAGCATTCTAGAGGCTCTGAGAGGTCCTATTGTAAAGAAATCTGTTTAACTGTAACCCAGACTTTAATCTGACTGTGGAACCCTCTCTTTCGCAGGATGAGGCAGGTTGCGGGGTAGGGAATGCAGGTAACTGGTTTAGCCTCTCTAACGTTTTGATAAAATGCAGAACCATAATTAGATGGGAACTTAGAAGCTTCACTTTAATCCCTCACTTTAGATTTGAAGAAATTAAGGTCCAGAAAAGTAAAACCATTTGGCCAAGATGACACAGCCCATTTCATAGGCTAGCCCTTTCTCTTGGGCACCAGACTGCATTTTTCTCACCTCCTTTGGGATCTCATGCCCTCACTTAGCCCTTTCTCTTTTGTGCTTTTCTCCCCCTCCCTTCTGACTTTCACCACCAATTTTAACAATGACCCAGTGCCATCTTTCATCTCAAACTACCTCCTTAGTCGCTCTTTCTCTTTACTTGCAAATTCCTTAAAAAGGTGTCTATATTTAACATCTCAACTTCCTCAACTTTCATTCATCCCTTAATGATTAAAATCTGGTTTCATTCTCCCCTACTCTCCTAAAAATTGTCCCTACTACTTAACCTCACACCCCACAATGCTCCAGCCACAAGGAACTTTTTGTTTGCCATTGTCTCTTGAATACCTAATGCCTTCCTGCATCCCTAGCTTATGCAAAATATGCTTCTTTCTCCCCTCCAACTACCTTCTCTGAGTAGCAATGCCCTCAGCATCTTACCCAGCTCAAAATTCACCATTTCTGAGAAAGTCATCCTTGATTCCTTAGAGTCTGTCACACGTCCTTCAACGTACATGCAAAATATCTTATACATATGCATATTTTAACTCATGTGACCATACAATTTGTTGCTCAACTAGGACACATTTGAGAATGATAGATTATTAGGAATTATAACAGGACAACGGGTATAAACTGTTGCCATCCCATGCAAACCAGGAGGGATGGTCGCCATAATGATGGCACTTACCAGCTCATATTGTAAGCTGCTTGTTCACACATCTGCTCTATATCCGAGAGACTACAAGTTCCTCAAGGACAGAAACCTTTTCCCACCCAGCATAATGCTTAGCACATTTAGATTCTTAATAACGTGAATCAAGTCAAAGGAAGATATCAAAAGAAGCAGTCTTCTAAAATGAAGACAGTTAATGATAATAGTAGTTTCCTTAGCAGGAACAATTTCTTAATAAGAACAGATGTTAAGTAGTATGCCACAATCTTATATTTCAACAAAATCTGCATGAAATTTGGTGAGGTATTTCTGAACCTCAGAGTATTTCCTGATTACCCCTTGAAATAGACGAGAAAACAAATAAATGGCTTATAACTTAGCTCCCTTTTTCTGTCTTTTTCCCCACCTGGCAATCTCTTACCGATCACTGAAGGCCCACCTTTAATGTCAATTTCTTGCTGAGATATTGCTCAAATTATCCAAGTAGTGAATTGCCTCCTCTTCATACTCCCAGAGCACTTGGTTGAGATTCAGTAATTTACTGAGTATCTGCCGTGTGCCAGAGAGAGTGCCAGAAGTGTTCACATACACTGCGCCATTTAACTCATCTAATAACCCCATGAGAAACAGTTATTACTCTATTTTAGAGATAAAGAACTAGATACAGAAGATTAAGAAAATTCCTCAAGATGCAAGGTAAATCACGGCATCTGCAACCAACCTTAGGGCTTCTGCTTAAGCCCTATGATTCCCCAGTACAGCGCTAAGCATATTTTGTGTCATAATCATGTACTTGTCTGTTTCCCCCACAAACCAGTCCAGGACCAATGAGCAGGGAAACTAGTTCCCAACGGCTTGCGGCACAGAACTGGGGACACAGCAGATACGCACAAATAGCTAGGAAGCGTGAGTACGTGGATAGACTCTATCTGCCCACTGATATACTTTAAAAAGAGCATCATACAAGCCAGGGAATACTTAATTTTGTAACTGACAAAAAGGTAGCTTTTATTGTCAAATGAATTCCAGGCAAATCATATTGCAAGCGTTCAGATTCATTCAACTTAGAATCAGCAAAGGATGATTTATTTAAACATCTTAAGAATCTTAAACTGTGAGACTCAAATGTAAAACTATTTAAGATCTCATTGGTTTGTTTATTAATATCTAATGCCCATGTCACTGGAGTCTATCCTCCCAAGTCCCTTTGTGTCACCCTATGAGATGTGCTTATTAAGTAATGAGCTAGATTTCACAAAGTACAGAGGAAAACCAGACCCATTACTTTATAATCCCAGCTTTCTAATTACCTTCACCCATCCTTTATCTAGGTCCTGTTCATGACAGATTGATTCCATCTCTGTTTATGCTTGTATCTCAAAAATATTAGGATTGCTAGTAATGGGCCAGCCTCCCCTGCCCCGACCACGGATGTAATTCTCATACACAAAGAACCTCCAGGCACTGGGTGGGCGTCCCACCCAGAGTCCAGCCACGGTGGTCCTCTCAGAGGGAAGTCAAGATGTCTGGATTTTAGCAGGAGGGAAAAAGATAGAAAATATTAAACAGAGAAGAAAGAGAGCGTGCTGCCCTCTTAAAACACTAACACACAAACCTTCCTCTTGAGCACTCATCCCTCCTGCTCCCAATCATCTTCTGGTCTGGGCTGGCAGAGATAGGGGACAAGGGAAGGGTATGAAGAGGGCAGCACCAGAACACAGGCTTTGAAATCTCCTGTAGCTGGGTGGTGAGGATGGTTGTACCGCACACGAGTCGTGGCATCTTGGTCAAGTTCCTTTCCCCAAGCCTTAGTGTTTCTATATGCAAAATGGAGCTAACAACAATTGCTGAACCTCACAGAGTTGAGGTAATTTTATATAAACTAGCATAAGTAAAGCACTTAAAATTGTGTTGAGCAAATCATATATGCTTTGTAAGTATTATTATTATTGGTATTTTTCCCTACCTCTCCCCCACAATCTCTCTATCTCCTTGTCACTCCATTTCCCTCCCACCTTCTTTAGAAGAGATAAAGAATAAGGGAGATGGATGGAAAAGGGCACTCCCTTCCTGCTCATTGTGTAAAGCTCTTTCGTATGCCTGAGAGAACATAAGCTTTGGAATGAGAAAGACATGCTTTTGAATCCTGCCTCACCCCTTACTAGCTGTGAAAGTGTAAGCAGCTTATTTAACCTCCTGGAGGCTCATTTTCAAGTTCTATAAAAGGGATCTGTTCATTCCCCCAACATATAGGGGTTTTGGTTAGGATTAATGTTATTCTTGCCCTCTCTCCGTCTTCCCTGGGAGGTCCCCTCACAGCTCATCCCGAACCTTTTCAATAAATTATTGAGAAAGAATGGGATTGCAAGAGGATGGCAAACTAGGGAACGAAGAAAGATAGAAGGCATGGACAGCCTGTGCTCATTACCTAGCCCTCCCTCCATCCCCGTTATTCCACATCCCCCTTGCTGGCGCCACTCCCACTCCCCCGACTCCACTTTCAGAATCCCTGCCCCAGGATAGGGAGGCCTTGAAGCTGAGACAATGCAGGTCTTATTTCCAGCCCTCACCCCACCAAGGACAGAGCCAGTCAGAGTCTCCCCGCCTGTTACCCGAGCTACACAGTGGAAGGAGGCCACATTCCCTGCTTGCTAATTGCTAATTTGAAACTCTGAATACACATAATTTATGATAGATGGTAAAGTCTCTTCATACCATAATACAGGTAAACAAACAAAACTCTTGTAGAAGGGACAGGAACCCTGACCACAAAGAGAACCACTATTTCTGTGCGATCCTGCGTTCTACCTTTCAATCACTTGCGGACAAATTTTGGAACGTGCCGAACGTTCACATAAGCCTGCCAGTACTGTGTAGTTAAAATAATGTTAGATATTTTAAGTTCCTGTCAGCGAGAAGGATGCTTTTGAAGAAGGAGCCTTGCACATAAAATTTTCTTGTTTTATCAGAGAAGAAGCAAAACACACTGAAGGAATTTTGGTTCGTTTTTGTCTCTGTAGTAGAGGCAGCCTGATGTTGACAAAGTAATGGAGAGTTTTTCTGGAGCCCTAGGGAGGAGAAAGCACTCCAGAGGTCAGGCCGTCAGTCCCCTGCCTCTAGCAGGAATGTACCTAAACTTGCCACAAAGAGCCCTTCAGGAATAAATGAGTTAAAGCACCATCTACAGAATTTAACAATAGTTATGCATTGGGAAATGGCTAAATGAAAGACCTTTGTGAACACAAAGTTTACAAAGCACAAATCAAGAAAGAAGGAAAAAGAAAAGTTAGTTGTTAGGACAGGACAAAGCAAATATGAAGAAATGTTTTTGTCAGGTATTTTCAGTTTTATAAAAGTAAAATGAACTTTTAAAAACCAGGATAGCTTTTTAAAACCATAAAAAACCCAAGATGCCATTTTATACAGATTTTTCTTAAAAAAAAATGACATGCCAACCATGTACACATTCAGAACCACACAGCTATCTAATTCACCTTTAGAAATATGTGATCTAAACCTCAAAAATTGTCAAGCAAACAAAATAATATACTTTTAAATTAGTGCTTTCTCAAATGTAGGGTATTCTGAGTGTATTGGAGTCATTATGTGTTCACACAAATGTAGTTTCTAATATTGTTTTACATATGGTTTACATTTAGAACACTTTTTTAAAAAAAAAAGCAAAAACAATGAAGCAAAATTTCATTATTACTTTCTAACAGTACCTCTTCCTAAGAACAGGGATTTAAGAAAATCCTATTCATGGAGAAATTGAATTAAGATTCAATTAAAGTTTTTATATTAGTTTAAGGAAGGAACCTTAACAGAGTCTGTGGCACATTTCTGAATAGGACATCTTGTGCCAAATAGCTGTACATAAACATTTTTAGTAAATCAGATAATATTAGTACACTAGAGATACCTGATATTCAGGAGACTGTACGAAAAAATTTTTTTATAAAATGAATGAACCATTTGTAAAATAACCATGCTCTGTCAATCCACTTAAAAGTTGGTTTAGGGACTTCCCTGGCAGTGCAGTGGCTAAGATTTCGCCTTCCAATGCAGTGGGTGCGGGTTCGATCCCTGGTGGGGGAGCTAGGATCCCACATGCCTCGTGGCCAATAAACCAAAACATAAAACAGAAGCAATATTGTAACATATTCAATAAAGATTTTTTTTTTTAAAGTTGGTTTATATATACTGAATTTTCAAGTGTGTAGGGTGAGTTCATCTACTCTTAGGAACATGCTATTTTTAGGTATTAGCCTTTGGCTGTATGAAATTAAAGGGGGAAAAAAGAGTGAAAATAGGAGTTGTAGAAAGAAAAAAAAAAAACAAGGCACTGGGTTCAATGTGGGTTATATATGGACTTTAAAACCAGATCATAGGGGTTTGAAACTGATTCTAAAACATAGGGGTGCCATCATTCCTTATATTCTCATTTTAAAAAAGACATGCACCTAATAAGCTGCTGGTATTGTTTTTAATTGTAAATCGGGAAAATCCTTTTTGTTCTTTTCAAAGCAAAATATGCTGAGGAAATAACTGCACCAAATGGACATCAGAGAGGCAGACTTTCCTACCTGACAAAAAAGGGAGGCTGTTCGAGTCATTGCGAATACTGTTAAAGGTGCAGATTTGGAAGCATGTGAATAATGAAGTCTTGAGCAGTTTCACTTGAAGAAGAGAAAGGAGGAAGGGGACACTGGGGCAGAGCTCTGAAATATAGTTTAATAGGATAACAAGAAGCGGAGTTGGCGGCAGAGTGGCCACGGTGAGAACTCAGAGTCTGGAAAGCTCTAGTTTCAGAACACATCAGCCCGGATGAGAGAAGATGAAATCCAGAATTCAGAGACTGGGTTGCAGCAATGTCATAAATAGGCTATATTGTGGGAGTGGTGACTAGCAGATTTATAGAGAAGGCAGAAAGGGAAGAGTTCAGCCAAGGTTACAAGCAATGGAGGCAATTGGAAGAGGGAAACGGAACAGCGTGGTATGTGAAGACGGTCCATTTGAGGATAAGGAATGCTTCTGAGTCTGGGATGGCATTTTTCGAAAGCAGAGAAGTAGAGTATCTAAAACCGCTGATAGCTTTTCTGCAGATAGCTCTGTCTTCTCACGAAAGCATGGCCCAAAACCACATACAGTCATGGTCATCAATTAATATAGTCTCTAATACAGTACCCTGCACTCTCTAGGTGCTCAGTGTATGTGTATATGTATATGTGTGGGTATGTGTATACACAGTGTATGTGTATATGTATATGTGTGTGTATATGTATACCATATATAGTATAACTAATTCCTATTTGTGAAACACTCACTAGATACACAACTCTTCAATGGGTGTTTTATTTAGACACTTTCTTAACACTTTCTTATAGTATAGTTACTAGCGGAATATATATATATATATATATATATATATATATATATATATAGATGTATATGCATCTAAGAAGAACTTTTTTTTTACATTTCTCATCTCTCCAATAAATTGCAAGCTTTGTGTGCATGTTAAAAAAAAAATCTCTATTGAGTCAGTATCTCAGGGCTAAAGTCCTCATTCTGGCACTTAATTGTATGACCCAGAGCAAGTCCCCTAACCTTGGCTTTGTCTTTTGTAAAATGTGAATTATAGCATTTACTCTGCCTACCTCTTAGAATTGTGAGGAACAAGAGAAGTAAGGGACACAAAAATATTTTATAAATTGTAAGCAGCTATCCAAAGGTGAGATGGTATTATTATCATCTTTAACGTATTTGTATACCCTACAGTTACTCAATAAATACGTGCTGATGCAAAGCATAATCCAAACACAAGAGAGCACACACACACCGAACGACTACCAAAGATGAATGCCTGGTCCAACTAGATGCTACAAGTGTGAAAATACTGACAAATCAGGAGCGCTTGCTGATGATTCCCTGGAAACCAAAGTGCTACAAGAGAAGCCATTCTAGGTCCTAGAAGCTCTGGCCGGCAGGCTCCCAAGCGGATCAAGAAGAGGCATGTGGGAAGCCCCTTTGGGGCTGTGACACTGAGGAAATGAAGACAGCCAGATGAAGGTCACCTCCTTTATGGATACTTTTCACTTCCCACTAGATTCGCTCAACACAAACCAACATTTCCCTGCCTTAATTATTTTTACTAATGTGAACAGTTTTCGCCTACTCTGGTCTTTCCTGCCTGTGTGACTTCTTTAATATGAGTTCCACGCAATTTAGTATTTAATCAGTTTAGCACCTTCAGGTGTAAGCTCAGTGTCTCAACAGGGGCATACAATTTTTAAATTGTTGGAACTGAGTCATTCAAATTTTGTAACCTCACCCCCAATCTGTGTAATATTTAACATTAGTGCCAGAAATACAGAGAGTAGTGCTTATTAACATTTCTAAAAATAGAACCAATCCTGTCCTCTCAGGCATGAATACCTATCAAAACAAATCTAACAAATCTGGTCAAAATGAAGACTTCAAATACCCATTCTCAGGTATCACATATGGAATTAGAAGAGGCAGGTCTACCGTGAAGCTTAATGAAGCTAAAGTTTAAGGGATTCTCATTAGCACTGGCCCCTTCCAACACCTGTACCTAGTTTTATATTTTTAGTTTGTACTATTATTCTCCAAACAGGGCCCCATGCATGTAAGCTTCAGGACCTACTAAACCAGGATATACCCCTGATAATCAATATACAAAGAGCTACAGATCACACAACATTCTGTTCAGACATACTCTTCAGTGTCACCTTCACATACCAAAGAGGTAAGTTTCCAAAGCACCACATAACCATTATCAGGGTCACATTTTAATCACCACCTTTTATAACATTGTGACTCTGTCTACTGTCTTCTCCTTCTAGGCCCTTGCATGTGATGCTACCATTCCTAATGTTTCCATTTTTCGAAAAAAGTTTGTGGTCATAGCTCCAAATCAAAGGCTACCCTGAAAGAAAAAAAGAAAAAAGGCCCCTATAATGTACTTGGCAGCAACAAAGCAATTATGAACATCATATGATTAAAAAGAAAAAACAAAGAAGTCATTTAAATAATGAACTCTAATTTGACTATTTAGCAATTTACTATTTAGCAATTTGCTATTTTTATTACATTTTAAATCAATCCATCTAACACAGAAATTCTCTCTACCCTCACATAGTACTATTTCACTGCTGTAAACCGATATTTCATGGCAAGACAATATCTTTCTATAATAAAATGGTAATAAAAGAAGTACCAATTATCCCAGTATTTTCTCAAAATAGGTAGACTTTCTTTCATGCCTTAATTTTATGTTTTCCTTTGCCCCCTACTAAAAGCTCGGTATAATTATCCCTGAACAGGTTGAGCAAGGTCTCCGCAAAATCTGCTCAGGGTGATAATTTAGTTTTTTTTTTTTTGTATTTGCAGAATTTAGCTGAGACTGTTACAAGAGGTTTATCAAAATAAATGCTTGATTGGCTTTTGCAGTTTTTCGTAATTGAAAAAATAAAGAAAAAAGAGTTTACTAATAAATGGAGGGAGAGAGAGGTTAAATACTTCAATTACTAACTTGCAAAAAGATTTCCATTTGAATATGGAAACAATGTAAAGGGGTCCCTAATTTTTATGGGACTGGAATCACTCCAGAGGATTTAATGATACTGCTGGGCAACTGAAACTGTGCAAGGGAATAATGTGATTTCTAAGTGTACTTGCTTAAAATTTAATAGTACCAGGGAATATTTAAAATGGGTAATTTTAAAAGGAAAGTTGAATATGCAAATTTGTGTGTGGGGAGACTTTAAGGAAACAGTGATTTTTGTTATGGTATGTTCTTCACTTTCAATCTTAAAATGAAAACCAGTTACTTTTGAGTCAACAGACACGTGATGGAGAGAGTTATAGAAGGATTTTCCCATCAAGGATTGCTAGATATTAACTGAAGAGCTGAGGTAAATATGTCTTCCCCATTTAAAGCATACTTGACATTTCTGATCTTTGAACTCTGATTTTCACTATTTGTAGGGATCCTTAGTATAAGGTCTTAAGAACTAAAGGTCTTCTTGAGCTCAAATGACCCTCATTGCTTCCTGACCCTAGTCATATTTGGGCCCTGTATTGTGGAAAAACCATATTAACTAGATTTCAGAGATTCAGCCACTTCAGCTATACATTGTACCCCCAAACTGGAGATTTCATAAACAAAGGAATCTCCATCCTTCTAAATATCAGTTAATTCCACCTAATCAGATCTATTATCAGCTTTAATCCTAACACATAGATTACCAGCCTTACAAAGCAGCCATCACTAATTAGCCCTCCTTCCTAATACCACTAGCCCAGAAAAGCCTACCCACATTACTATATTAAAAGAGTCTATTCTGAATTGCTGTTTTGTTTGGAAAGGAAGGGAAAAAAAAAAAAAAAAAAAAAAAAAAAATCTGTGTTCCTCTCCAGCTGGCAGTTTTCCTAAATTAGATTAACTTTTAATTTAAATTAAAAATTTTAAAAGCCTTACACAAAGAGACAGTAATTGCCCATTTGAAACATCCAAAAAAAGGTGATTGAAGGGTACAGTAATATGCTTACATGAATAATAAATAATACTTAGCATTTAGATAGAGTTTTCCCCTCATCAAATCACTTCTTTATAAGCATTAATTAATTCACACATTATCCTAGCAAGAAAAGTAAAAATAAACGATAAAATGTTTCTCTACTTCAAAGTTGGGTAAACTGAGGCACAAAAGAGGCAATTCTGTCATGATGATGACACCAGTGCTTCAGAATGGGGACTGTATTGTCAGGCATTTCCTTGTGGGGTCTGTATGTGCCATTAAGCTAAATCTGAAATTAATTTCTGCCACAGGCACTGTGTGGGCTTTAATGACGTTGCAAAGGGCAATTATGATTCCCATCTCTGCCAATGGCTATGAGGAGTTGGACAAAATCTTTTTGCCTTATAATCTATGAAGTGGAAAAAATATTCACATACTATATATACATACACACACTCACATACACACATATAGGATGCCTAGTAAACGCTCAACAAATGGCAGTCATTATTCACCATTAGGAGGAATTCATAAGACAACTGCTAACAGTAAGCTAATGGAATATTTCAAGTACTCTGACAGGAAATGGAGCCATAACCCTAACTAGGTGTTCAAATGGAATAAAATATGCCAAAGCCCTTGGAAAAATATTAATGGCACAACTTCCAGGGTAATGCTTAATAGTTCACATTATATGCAATTAATGTACTCCCAGTGAGTACATGTTCATCTCAAATTACTGGTTTCTACCCTTTTTAACATTAAAAAAAAAACCTCATAGATTCAAGATATTGATTTTACCTTTTAGCATCCATTGATGGAGAAAATAATGACTAAGAACTACAGTGAATTCTGTGACACCGTTGTGACACTTCTAAATAGATGTATGTTTTTATTCTAATCACAAGATACACCACATACATCAAAAAAAAAAACCTATAGAACATACGTGTGACAATCGTATGTTTGGTGCACGTGTGAATTTGAGAAACTTTTGCAGTAAGTTCAAGATTCCTCAGAGGTTTGCAGCCCTCAGTGTGGGAACCACTCTCCCAGAGGCTAAGAAATAACATGCTGTTCAACACTCTGTTGCACAGCTGATATCCACCAGGAAAAACTGAGCAGTACAGTCGGCTTCCACGTTCCTAAAAATTTTCAAATGGAACTTCATAAAATGAAACTTAGGTCCTCATAGTGTTTTTGAGCTGGAAGAGTATTTAGAAATCTTTCGATGCAAGTTATCCATTTTAAAAAGAATAACACTGAGATCCAGAGAAGCAGTGTTTTCACCTCCCGAACTCCCAGGTAACGGGAGAACTCGATTCTTCAAGTTTTAATTACAGCCCACTGTGTGTATATGTGTATGTGTATAAATATATAAGCTGACAATATGGGGCACTTCTAAAAAAAAAAACACTGTATAATAAACTCTTTTGATTTTTTTGGGTTTTGTTATTATTTTTTTTTTTGGTCAATCCTAACAGATATGCAAGATTGCGTCCCACAACTCTCAAGCAGCACTCAAAATCTTTTATTGTAATGGTTCCTTTTTCTCTTCTTTATCTCCTCAACCTTTTTTCCATTAATACAGTGACAAAATAGGGGTGCTACATACATGTTTTTAACATAACTGGTTTAACATAAAATCCAGTTAAGATATGCCAACCACTACAGAGAAAATAAAAACTTTAAATCTATTTTCATCACACTTATAAATGTGTGCATTTTTAAGCTGCCGGAATTTTAAATATATTTTCATTTCTCCTCATCTGGAGAGTTTACATGCTTGCAGGAAAACCTTGTTGAAACCTTATTTTGGTCTTCATGGAACATAATCTCAACATCTCGGACAGCCTAAAGCATGCTGAATTACATTTGCAGCTTCCTCTGGGGCTCTGTGAAGCTCTATTAGTATTACATATTACACATAAGTTACTTTTAATGCTCTTCCAAGGCTTGTTAAATGCTACACAAACTTTACACTTCATGGCTCTAATGTTTAACTTATCTATCAGTAAATTTGAACCCATAATTCATTTAATTGTCCAGGTTGGTGATTTCTACCCATTATTATTTCCAAACGAGTTCTTTTTTAAAGAACTAGATTTTGTTTAATAGCAGTTACTGATCATGTACATGAAAAGAAATTCCTTGAACCTTTGCCCCAAACATTCAACAAGGTAAAACCAAAGATGTAAAAGGTGGTGGCTTAATTATTTAAACTGTGACATTATGAATAGACACAAACAATCTATTCAAAGATTGTGCATTAAATGTGACTGTTGCACTTACTGGGAAATTTAAGTACCATCTAGTAAAACAAACCTAAACAGGATGATTCTAACAGGTGAAAAATGTTTGTATTTATTTCAGGTTTAGACTATGCTAATTTTTCTTTTTGTAAGGCGAACCTAAAATACACTATTTAAAAATTCACAATACTACTCTCTGCATATCCTCCCAACAAACTGCATTTAGATTGCATATATTTTTGATTTGATAGAATTCTGTCCTGAGCTACATGCAACCTAAAAATCATGGCCTTTGAAGAAGAGCAATGTTGAAATATTAGTTACTGTGCATCACTGAGGAAATCTTTGTGGCTGAAAATCTGACAAAATTTTATTTTCAAACAGGTTTTTATTAAGTTTTTTTTCTAGAACACTAATCTCATTTTAAACTATATATATATATATATACACTATATATAGTGTGTATATATATATATATATATATATATATATATATATATATATATACAGCAAATAAGCCCAAAGGTATAAACAAACTAATGAAAACTTTCATATTCCTGAATGTCACAGCAATGGTAGCCTCACATCAGTTGCATTTGGAAGGAGAAATCTTAATGTTTCTTTCCTGTCTTCATTGCCTAATATCAACTCAA
Source organism: Eubalaena glacialis (assembly GCF_028564815.1). NCBI lineage: Eukaryota > Metazoa > Chordata > Mammalia > Artiodactyla > Balaenidae > Eubalaena > Eubalaena glacialis. The sequence continues at coordinate 171,807,158 of NC_083716.1, forward strand.
CTATGCAATTATTATACAATTATTCTTAATTTCTATTTAGGAATTAAATTTCAATCATTTTTATTTCAGGTCATTAAGAATATTATGAAAACAACCAGGCTTACCATGGTTATCTGTCAGAAGTACTCTCTTCAACAATTTATGCCTCATTTTATTTTAGTGGGGAAACATGTCTGATACCAGGTTATTTCAAAAATAGAGAAACAAAACAAAAACAAAGAAGATTAAAAACCCAGACAAGATAGAATCCAGAATTTAAGTGTTTTTAGTAGATTAAAAAAATCTTTGTGGAATTATTCAGCCACAACTAAGTCCATGTCAAACAATATTTGGAAAATAACAGTAATATTTGGATATCACTGTAAATTTCATAAAAATGAGATTTCCAAGAATACTGCTCTTTTAACTTAATTTTCAGGCAACTTAAGAGTGACCTATTTATGGCAGAAGCTTTCTTAAGGAGATAAAAGAGCCCAACTATTTGTGAAAAGGGGTGAGCAGTGAACATTTTTTTCTCATTCCATGTAAATATTATAGGGAAGTAAAGTATATGTTTATGGTTAAGAAAATTAGATATTCAACAGAGTTATATCTAGTCTTGATATAATCATAAATTTGAGTACTCCCCAATACACTGTTGTCATTTATTTAAAAGAAAATTATATTTGATTCTTTTAATAATTATTTTAGGAAGAAAAGGCCACATTTTGATATTGAATCCTATTTCTTTTGTATATTATAACAGCACAGATTTCTGAGCATTTAAAAAGAGCTTCTGTGAAGAGATGACGTAGTCATTGAGAATTCTTGAAAAGAAAATTAATATGATGTCATCAGAATAATTGAACCTTGAGTACCTTACCCTGTTATTTTGATAGATGAGTTAGAAAATTAGAGGGGGGGGAAAAACACCAAAGAAAACACACTTATCATATAGACACCCACACACTACCCTGTGCTCACCATTCCTACTACAAATAAGAATGATGTCTGTGATAGCCGACCCTAACCAGTGCCTTAATTAACTGGTATTAAGTGGTAATTAAGACGATGCCAGTTAAGTTTTAATTTTAAAAAATTAAGTACAAACTCAGTTATTCAATAAAGAGTTGTAGGCATTTGGTGTGTTTCTAGGTGCAGAATATAGCAATTTACTATTGACAAGCACTAACGGACGAGGTCATTTCACAAGTATAGTGTGGACAAAGGTGAACCGGGCAACTGATGAAATCTGTGGCCAAGGCGAAATAGCAATCTCTGAGCCAAATGGTAATAAAGTTACTGAAATGAAGCAATGTAGTTTCTAAACTGAACTGTCATAAAGGAGGAGATGGGCTTCAAACTGGCATGTCATGAGTAATTAAAATATTATTTCTCTTTTTTAAAAAGTTCCAAATGGCTTTAATAGTCTTATCGATTTTTTATTCAAACAGCTAAAAGTGAGGTTAGGAGGACGCTGCCTGACTGTAGCGAAGAGTGGGCAGTGTCGAGGTTTGGAGGGATGGAGGGCGAGTTCTGCAAGGGCAGAAAAAGGAAAAGAAAGTAGATGTATTAACACACTGGAGACAATGAATGCTTCCACAAACAGAAGACTACATTGCCCCAAAGGAAAAAAGCTAAAGGGATTCAGAAGTTACCTATGATATGAACACTTAAAAAGCAATGGCTGCATATTGACTATATTTATTGTTCACAGGGATATAGAAAGTTTCTATGAGACAAGATGACAAATGTAAAGTTCTCAAAATAGATTTCTCCTGAAGATTTCAAGATATTCGCTATACAAGTCTCTCCAATTGATCCTCGAGTTGAAATGACTGGCTTGTCTGGTCAAATACTTGGTCAATTGATTCAGGACAGGTGTGACTGATACTGTTAAGTGCCAGCATAAATAAAGCTTTAAGAAAATGCATTTGTTTTGTGTGCCTAGCTTTCCCCCGCTAGGAGAGACTGAGCTCCTTGCTAATAAGAGATAAAACCTGTTACAGCCACTTTTGGTATCATTTTTGCTATTCTCATCTTGAAAATAAAGCAGATCAGATATTTTTGTATGTATGAATGATTTCCATGACACATTATGGAATCAGAAACCTTACAGCTAGAAATAATCAAAAGATCATCGGACCCAGGCTCCTACCTTACCTTAAATATGAGTGAGATGGCTCTAAACAGTAGTGAAAAACACGTTTGAGAAAAAGGACTGTGAAAATGGAGATGGCTGTATACGTATGCTTGAGTGTAAATCTTCATACAATCCGTGTGCCATACTGAGGCCTCGGCTTCCTCATACAGCCAAATTTCCATTGGCACTACATAACTTGGCCCTTGGCAAATACAGAGAAGGAACACATCCACCTTGCAGTAAAGTGAGCTGTGCAGCCCAAATCCAAATCCAGACAATCCTTAGCAACAACGCACTTCTCTTTGCAATGAAAACATTCCTAAAAAGTGGTATTTAGCCATAAACAGCCTCCATACCAGTTCTTTATGTAATCCACTTTGCAACTAGCTAATTACATGTGATCACCTTTCACTTAATTGAAACTACACTCACATTATTCAATAATTAAATGATTTGTCTAAGGAGAAATATAAAACACAAAACAGTTCATTTGGAAAGGATACAAACAAATCACTAGGCACCTAGGACCCAAGTCAGAGAGTCAAGAGGACCTTTGTTTTAATAGGAGAAAGGCCAGCGGTTTGGAAATTATTACTATTATTTTTATTCCCTCCAAAGCTTGATCCCATGTTACAAATTACAGCATTCCCCACTGAGCTGTTGAGCCCAAGAAGCGATTTGCTATGTGATCAAGGATCTATCTGCACAGGACTTTACAGACCTCAGATTCCACTACCCGAGAAGCCCCCTCTTGCCAGTATGTGCCCAGCCCCAATAAAGCAAAATAAACATAGAACACATGCTCCCGGAATCAAAGTTGTCTTTCTTCTCATATCTATGTGCAAAAAACAGAATGGTGTTTTAAAATGGTCAGGCCAATCAATTTATTTTTTCTCTCACTCTTGGAAGCTCCAGGAGGAAAAGAAAAAAAAAAGAAATACACTAGCCAGATGTAAACTGTTATTTATATTTATTTTCTCACTGCTTTACAAATGTTAACATATGCTGTCATATGACAGCCCATAAGGAAAATAACAATAAAAATATTAACCGAATAAGGAATGTTCAATTAAAACGAATACACAATTGACTGCAACTGTTTCTGTACTATGAAGCAAATGATAAGTATTTGTAAAATCTTCCCTAAAGTTGTGTGCCTGCTACACAAATTTTTAAAATTCTGTGCCAATGTAGTGAGATCAGTTAATGTTACAGTAGTAATCATTAGAGTTCTGACAAATAAAATACCCTCCTGACGCAGAAAGCAATTGTGCCAATGAGCAATCTCCATTTCTTAAGAATAAGAATCATCCATACAATTCTCCACAACTGTGAAATTCCAGCTTGGAGGTCTATGGTCCTTAGAAAGAAATATAAAGTAAGATTTAGCAAGGATACAAGCTACCCATTAGTGAAAAATATGAAGACTAAGCAACCTCTGGACTGTCCTTGGTTTATTTTGCTTTTTATTTTGGTAAGGCTAAATGACCTTCCTCTACAGGAAATAAATCTGTATGGAGCTGAAAATCATAGGCAATTAATGCACTGACCAACAAGAGAGTCCTCTCAAATTATGGTTTTAGATGTACCAAATGCAGGTGGAAATGTGTTTGTGAAAAGCAAGGTAAAGCAAAACCCAGGCAGACTTGCACTACTGCTGTAGAACAGAATTGAGTTTAGTTCTGTGCAAGATCTCATGCTGCCTGTCTGTGACATAATAGTGTCAGCTAAATGAAAGGTTTTATTTAGCGCCAATTTTAACAAAACCCAATGTTTAACTTATGACACAACAGGGATTTGGAGGTCTTCCTCATCACCTTAAAAGGAAGTAAACCAGAATCCAGCATGAGATGAAGGTGCCATTTCATCTTGTACGGTTCCCACCCTCACCCCAGGTAATAACTTATTTACTGGTAAAATAAAGACCTATAGCGTTAGCTAAAGAGACACAATTACAAGATTACATGGAGTCAGTGTTCACCTGTACACCATGGTTTGTCTGACTACAAAGAACCATCCGTTTCAAATCTTTTCATTTCATACAAACTCTTTATTGCTTGACTAAAACTAAAATCTACACACTTGTGCGTGTGCACGTGCGCACACACACACACACAACGTGAGGAAAAAAGAGCATTCCGTTTTAACCACAGAGCAGCAATAAAATCAAATATCCTTTCTATACCAAAGGCATCGCCTGGATTAGAAGATACTTGCCGATTCTCGAAGCAAGTCCAGTTACCATAACAAATGTACATTTTACCAGCCTTGGAATTCTAATTGTGTTTAATACAGTTTCATGTTGCATCAAAGTACAAAATCAATACCGTTTGTCCGGCTCACAGGAAAAATGGAATCTATAAACGCCTCTTACTGAGTAATTAAACACCTATTATTGTCATGGGTAGTGAAACAATGAATATGATAAGATAAATTTTTGCAAGAAAATACTGCAGTGATTAATACCTCCCTGCGTATTAAATAAAAATGACTGCCTTTTGTGCAGAACTGCTGGCAGAAGAACGGGGACGTGAGAAGTAGTTGCCAGTGCCACAATAACAGGCTAACCTTGAACTGAACTCCTTTCCTCAAGAAATTAAATGCTGTAGCAGTACTTTAAATCCCCCCACTTAGAGCTCATTTGTGCGCCATGTAACCTGCAGTTCCTGAAAAGAACTCATTATCTTCAAAAGGAGAATCCCTTTATAATTTCTTTATGAATGTGTATATTGTTTCTACAAAAAAAGTATTTCAGGGTCCAAAAAGGATAAGAATATTAACAGTGTAAGCAAGGCAGAGACTTGTACCAATCAGATACCATTTCTACTTCCAGGAATTCAAGTGCAGAATGCAATCTGTTTTGGAAAACTGAACATTAGATTGAGAATGAGGTTAGAGGAAATGCATATTTAGAAAAAGAGATTAATCTGTTAGACTGATGCTAATGGTCCTGCTTATTCTGTTGCTAGAGTTCCTGTATTTTTCTGGGTCTCTCTGTCTGTCTCTCTCTGTGGCATAGGTATGATACCCTTCATTCTACGCACACCCCCCATATACACACACACAAACACACACCCACACCCACACACACACACACACACACTCCCTACCCACCGCATGGTTCCTCCATCATCGCTTTGCCTTTTTTTTTTTTTAACTTAAGAATGATGTACCAGGAACAACTACAAAGTACAAAAGATGAATCTATGGATGTGACACTTGTAAAGGGTAACCCTATTTCACAAGTGAGATGGGACAAAAAAGAAAGAAAAAAGGCCACTGAAGCAATAACTGCTCACTGAATTACCATTAAATTGTAAGATTTACAATCCAACGTACAGTAAGTGCATATCTAATGGAGTTTGTCCTCTAAAAGAATATAAAGTGAATCTTTGCAGCATAAGATGTGTGTAGATGATGTATGTTTCTTTTAATCCAGTTTTTTAATTAAAGACAAAAAAGAGTTCAAAACACACAAAAAAAGAACACGTTGATGCAACACCAGCAAAACCCCGAGGCAAACTTAGAAGCTTACCTAATTTTAAATGCACTTTATAGTAACTATTCTCATTTTCTATCAAACTGAATTCATTCCTCCAAAGACAAAAGTAAGACATATAATCAAATAAGTAGAGCAAAACAGAAGTCATGATGTCTTTCACACAGCATTAGTACATGAACAGTTAACCTTTTTGAATCGTGTGTTAAATTTTTAAAAAAATCCTGAATCCAAATGATTGGTTATAAATTGCTACATTTTTTGCTGAAGGAAAAAATAAGACAGAGAGTTTGTTAGTAGTATTGAGTCATTTAATAAAGGCAAATAAATTCGTATGTTGACAACATGGAGAGAATTCAAATATGATACTAATGTAATCCAATATCAACAATATTATGCTTATGTTCATTTTTATTAACACAAACAACCCCCAGAAAGGAATTTACTATTTTGGAGCAATATCACTTAAAATACTGTAATTAATTCTTTAATAACCATTAAAAGCAAATTCTAATCATCATTCTCTGTGCTGCTTTCTAAAGGAAACATTCATGAAATAACTCCCATTTTCCACCTCACGACAAACTCTCAATAAAGCCTATCATATCATGGATAATATTTTAGCAAAAGCTTTCTGGAAGAGGAAAATTGATATAAGGTAGCTTAAGTAATGTTATTAGATGATTTATTTTATTTAGATAAATAGGTCTTTTTAAAGCAGTATCTCAGAAGTCGCTGTCCTTGAATTAAGTAATATATAAAACTATTACGCCGATTTTGCAACCTATGCTTTGCTCTTCTCACCTCTCCCCCACATGATCTGAATTTTATTTTAAAGGATTAACAAGTAACACATATGATCGGCAATGATATCCTTGTTCTTTTAAACCTTAGTGAATCAAGTTCGCTAAAGGTGAAATAGTGGAATTATCAGTACAAGTGGCTGTGTCATCAGAGCCTTCAGAAAGGTGCTGTATAGAAACGCCTAAATAAACAGCAGCATAAAAGATTTTATAGATGAGATATATACATACAGATCTCTCTCATACACACACACACACACACACACACACACACACACACACACACACACACAGAGCCTGCCTCTGGTTATTAAAAATATAAAATAGATTCACTACTGTATATAAACCAAAAGGTATTTGTAATCCCCCCCCTCACATTAATTTGAACTTCAATGCTAGTTTAAATGATGCACCGTTTTCTGCCCCCTTTTGCCAAGATATGTGAAAGATCATCTTAAAAATCAGTTGGTTAAAGCCCCTCTCTATGCTACAGTGAGCCGGAGAATTTCCAGCATCTGATGAAGACCAGTGGACCACCTGATACTTTTTCAGCAGGGTGATAAAATTAAAGGATGGCTTTGATTTGCTTGAAGGATTACTTCCCTTACTTAATTGTTTAAAGTGCATGGTATTAACACAAAGAGGGGGGAAAGAAGAAAATTAAGGTGACTGTAGAGCCCAAGCTAATTGCAAGCTGATTAGATTGTGCCATGCAAGAGCTCTCCCTCCGTTACATACCATCACCAGCTCTGGTCTTTTCCACCCTGCTGCTGCAGCAAACAAGCTGATTTGCTAACAAAGTGGTCAGCTCGGGCACTCGCACAGCAGCTCACGGGGTCCACAGACGGCTGCTCTCCATGCAGAGAATCTCGAGCTCCATTTTCCAATCTGATTACACGGCTCCTTGTTCCAGCAGCCTTAAACCTTCATGGCAGTTTACCAACATTTTCATCACTTTTTTTTTTACAAAGCAAAAGAACTGATAAGCTCTCAGGTACCCAGGATCCCATAGTCAATGGCTGGCCAGCAGCCAGCATTCCCTCACCACACAACTGCTTCGGGCCACACTGCATAAAGCAGACAGGATTTACCAAACAGCGCAGAACTATTTAAATTTTGCCATGTGTACAAGGAAGCAACATGTTTCTGTCCTTACAGACATCGACTGTTGTGTCTAATCGCATCTAGGAAATACAGAGACCTAATAAGTGCCCTGCCTGCCCCCTTCTCCATAAAAAAGAGGCACTGCAAAGCAAACCAATGAACATAGGCCCATGAATTCACTATTCCCCTAACTGATGTGCTTGGGGACTCTGCCTGGTAAATGCAAAGCACTAATAACTGTTTTTAAAAGTCCCGGTCTGATTACCTGGACCAATTACCTCATTGACCGTGAAAATGATCCTAGTGACTTTTCATTAAAATCTAAAATATTGTGGACTACACAAAACACCTGATTAGCATCTTAAAACTTTGGCAACCCCCTAGAACTTTAAAAAAGACACACCAAAAGATGCAGAAATGAAGCACAAAATCTGTCATCTGAAGCCACCTCATGAGAATTCATCTTACTCCCTTGAATTCCCAGAAATCACATCATGCAGTTCGCAGGAGTATCTATGTAATACATTCACGTTCAGAAGTTTAAAACAATGACTGCTCTAACATTTCAAGTAGAAAACCTATGTGTAGACTCTTCCTCCTATGTAATATTTTTAAAATTCATTTTCACCTATAGCCCATAGGCCTAAAATGTAAAATAAACATGGACCTAAAATGTGAGCTTTACAGTGAGATAATGTAAATGTTCACTTACTGTCTGCTTCCGTTCAACCAAAAAACAATAAACAAAAAACAATAACAGAGCCGCCTTCGGCCACGGTCAATAACTTTCTAACAAAGATGAGGAAAAGAAAAATGGCTTTTAATGGCTGCGGCTCTTCCTGATTCATTTTTGCATAATATTGATCAATAGTAAAGGGTTTGGAAGGGGAGGGGAGGGGGTGGAGAGGAGTCTACAGTTATGGGAAAAATGTACAACTCAGCTCGCACAATGCCTCAGTATGCCAGCTCGCCAGTGCGCTGACCCTCTCTGTATCTTGGAGTCATTAGCTGGAGTCCCAGCCCTGCCTCCAGGACGAGGGGATTTGAACTCACACACCGAAGTGGGGAGATTGGGGATTCTGAGCGTGCCAGACAGAAGGGTCATTCCTCTTCACTGATGAGGAGGACGCTTGTCCCCTGGGGAGGGGAAAACTGGATGAGTGACTGTCGCAAGATTCAGGCAATGGGCGTGCTGCTGACTCAGGAATGGACTCTGACAGCCACCCTGCTTCAGTCCAGCCGCTCTGAGTGGGAGCGATTTTAGGGCAGCAGCATTGACAGGTACATGCAAAAGTTACGGGAGAATGGAACAGAGAGGAAAGAGGGAAGGAAGGAGCAAATGCAACAGCAACTCCTTTTTGAGACATATGCATACAAGAAATAAACATTTTTCCTTAATGCAAAGTTGCCATTGCCCAACAGATAAAAGATGTGTTTGTGGATGGGCATATTTAGAACACCCACAGCATTTCTGAGTGGATTTTAAAAGAGGACGTGCATTTTAAAACCTGATCGACTAGGCTGACGTGTACACGTGCACATCCACAATACTGTAAAACTCTATAAACTCACAGAAAATATACACACCCACCCATATATATATTTGCATGTGGGTGGTATTCTGCATAAATGACTGTCAACTTAAAATGCCATTCTCTAATTTATATGCAAATTCTACCTCTGGTAAAATAAAAACATATTTTAAGCAGTTTATAGTGCCAACACATTAGTCCCATGAATGATTCCTAGTAAACTATTTATGCCAACTGTGGTGGTTTTTTTTTTTTGTATTTATTGGATGGTGAACGAAACCACTTAAACTACAGTTGTCTGTATGAATCAGTAATTTTCATGTTTCTAATTAAAATGTAAACAGCGTAATGAAGACATCAAGTTTTTAGGCAAATGTCTCTTCCAGTGCCACTTGGGGTATGATAATTACTGGAGCAGATCTATGGATGCTTCTGAATCCCCTACAAGTCCAGATTAAAAGCATTACTGCTAAACCTGGCTTTTTACACGAGGGAATTGTGTACTCTAACCCATTCCCAGTTTGCTTACAGATGCACAATGGCACCACCTTTAAAACCTGGTCATTAAAAAAAATCAAAATGGAAAATAACAAACGAAGTAATTTATATTTAAAATGTTGATTATAAAACATTAACTGGCAATCAAAATGCTGGAACCAGATCTACTCTGATTTGATTCCCTGCCATTAGCTTCTTGAAAAAAAAAAGAAAAGAAAAAGAAAGAAAGAACAGAAAAACAGCAACCAAACAGTGTCTACCCTAAATTTCTAGAGCCCAGGTCTGGGTTGAGGGGTGAAGCAATAAACTGATTCCAGATTCAAAGATAACATTAACTTCCAAGATTTATTTTGTTTAAATGAACAGTTTAAATGAAGTAAGTTCACAAAACACAAAATAGTAAAATTTTAAAATAATATATAATCCATGGAGTAAAAATGTGTCATTTTCCCTTCTCATATTCAAGAATGTAAAAGTGCCTTTGATATGAAGCTGTAATCTGTTTTCATTTTTATTTCAGCATCTATTTCTCTCAAATTCGTCAAAATTTATCCTAAAGCAAATGACCTCTTACACATGCTGAAGAAATACATCACCTCTTCTGCCTACAACTGTTAATTGAACTTCTCTCTGAAGCCTATTTTTCCAAGTTAACCAGTGTGCTTGCTTTACATATTTACTACCTAGCACCTGAACAGTTCCTTTCTAAAAAAAAATACGTATATATAATTCTGTACCACCCCTCCCTCCATACACCCCTTAGAACTATTGCAGCCACACTTGTGGTTGAGTAGTTACAGCTGAAATCTGCAGTGATATGAAAAGTCTAAAATGTAGGATAAAAGGAGGATTCCTTCCCCCCCATCCTACCCCCCTCCTCTGGACTCACAAAGTCCACAGACTGACTGATATGGCCACTTTTCATATTATTTTTACATAAATGCTAGACAAGCATGTTGCTAAGGTTGGCTGTGGAATTGAAAATGGATAAGAAATGTGAGTATGTATGGGGGAGTTACGTGAGGCAGAGAAAGAGAGCAATTTTTGCACTGTTATGTTTTATTACTAAAGTAATGCAGACAAACAAATGTATATCCACCATCCTGGGGTCAGAGGGAATGTTTAATCTAAAAGCGTTTTCTACCACTTTTCCATCTGAAAATATATCAGCCTTTTTTTTTTTTCTGATTTGGGCATAGAGACATAGTATTTTGGGGTGGGGAGAGGGTGGGACATGGAGAGAGAGAGGATCTGAACAAGGCATATTTTGGTGACGTTTAAATTTTTTTTTAACACTCTGGGGGTTTTCTGAGGGAAAGAAAGCTGATTAAACAAGGCCAAGTGTTCTGTCAGCTTAAGGGTGATATCATAGTTGTGTTCAATATCAGAAGTGTTGCGAGTACAGGCATCATATCTATTCGCTTTGTGCCAGAAAGGTAAACACCGGATTGCACTGTGGATTAAAACAATAAGAAATCCCTTTCCTCTCAGGCTTTCAAGGCTGTGTTAATCGGGTGTAATTTTTAATGAACACTAGCTGCTTGGTACTCATTCAAGACATTTCATTAGAAGGTTATTCATTTAAAAATCAACGTTTCAACCATATCAAGCTGTAACCTTTCTTGAAATGTAAATGAATGGTTTAAATGAGAAGATTAATAAAGAAGGGATGTTCCAATTCCAAGCATGGCATGCTATGTATTTTTAAATTTGTCTATGCCAGATGCTGTCAGTCAGAACAAAAAACTGTCCAAGCAGACAATCTGTGCGTCTGAATGTTGATCATGGTGGAAAGTACAGGGGGGGCGGGGGGAGAGTGTGTCAAGGATTCATGGTCCTTCATCTTTGCAGTAGAGCAAACACGTCTCTCAGTATAGCGACAGACAGCTGCTTCCACTTTCTAATGTGCCCTAACTTAGATCACTGAAAGAATTGTCAGCGCTCAGAGAAACACACAAAGATAACACAGCCAGCTGCCATGGAGGGGAAAACAGCACAGCTCAGAAGAAATGGGATTTGTTCCATTTGCATGATGCGGCCTCCCCTGGGCCCCTTTCTTTCAAATCCAAAGCACAAAAGACAACACTTAACATATTTGCTTAAAGATGACAACCTCATGTTGATTTCATTTGGATGTAACAGTGTCAGGATTACAGATATAAGAATATATTATATCTGTAACAGAGACTGACAAATGTACCCATCAGTGGAACTGTCTGATTCATCTGCTTATACAGCCATTTTACCATCCCAAGGGTGCCATCTAAGTAGTAACTTTAGAAGACTGAAGGTCTAATTTTATTACACCACATTTCAACCTACTAAACAATATTATTTCTAAAATAGATCATTTTTATTGGAAGTCTCCCTGATGAAAAATCCAGTAGACACCAGAGAATTTATGAACTGTATGGGTCCTTTGAACTCAATATACTGCCCATTTTAAACAACTTTTCTTGCTGTATGGCAAAATCCTAGCATCGAATAAGTGAAAGTTAGAGAGAACATGTATGTTTTGAATGTCTAAGTACATTGATATACTAAACAGATTTTATAGATATAGAGAGGGGGAGAGAAAGAGGCTGATTGATTATATGGACAACTATCAAATCAGGTCTTACCTGGTCCATTTGAATAAATTCTTTGTAACCACTTACTTCTGTCTATTCCATTACATGTCTTCCCTCAGTATAGCATGCACACTTCAGTAGCAACTATATGAATAATCATTGCCTGTCAATATCTTTTGGACGTATACTCAATCTAATTTCCAGTATTCTTTAGGCAGGGGATAAGACCAGAGAATGATTTAAAGCTAAATTTGCTAGTCTCTATTCATTATAATACGTACAGCTTAGGAAAAAACATGATTCTGATCTGAAGCCTACATACTTTTACAAATCTTTATTCTGTATGGCTTTATGGATTCTGACTTTCTTTTTTAAGCAAATAAAAAGATAGAGGAAGATGTGACTGAACTGATTTATTTGCATCTACATTACTCCAAGTTACCCGATTGGAAATCTGGGGGTGAGAATGGAGACACAAGGAACAGGTAGAGAGGAAACCACCATTCTCTTCACACATGCAGTACACACACAGACACACATACACACACATACACATATAAATGCCCGGGCCACATTCAGCCCCAGAGCCCACCCAACTGACTTCCCATAGTAAATGCTGGCTCCCTATGCTCTTGCTTTGTCCAAAGGAACGCTCTACTGCATGTTGCTATTTACTGGCAACAGTATAATTCACTCATTTGGTCTTGTTTTATAAAATAGAGTTAACTGCTATATGTGAAATTTCTGCACAGCAGATGGTTACCAATCACTATTTTCCATTTGTTTAGTTTCTAGTAAGAACAAGAGAAACTGTGGAGTAGTGATGCAAAGAAAACTAGCAGCCTGCATGATAACCCAACCAGTGCCAGAAGACACATTAAAAAAAAAATTACTTTTATCACATAGTAGATCAAGGCTAAATATAATTTTGAGGGATGGGGAGACGTTATTTCCCCCACCCTCATCCATAAAGGAAAATACCATTTAATAATTTATTTCTTAGTATAAAATCCTCTAAGAATTAGCCTCTCTATTTTTTTAAAGTGATCGAAGTTTCTAGAAGCAACTTATTATAACCATTAATGTTTGTCATCACCCACGCTGAGATCACTTTCCTTACCTCTAAGTGGCCCAGTTGTCCAACAGAAAATGGGAAATAGGAGCCATTTGTGGACAAGTGCACATGCACAGAAAATTAAGCTGTAAATATCCGGGCTGGGTTATTACTAGAATCTGGAAACATCTGGGGCTACAGAACAAGCCAAGCCCCATTTCCACAATGTCCAGGTAATTGCTTAAATGATTTATACCTTACTGTTTCTATTAAAAATGTCTTTAAAGAGAAACATTTGTAGGCTCGGTTCTGCAATAAAAACTGGTATCTGATTTCACTCATACAAAATCTTGTGAAAGATGTTACATTTCTTCAAGGACATGTGCATGACACGAAACTGAACCCTGGACAAAGGTGGGAGTGCTAAAAGAAGGCGTGGTCAGTCAAAGAAAACAATCATATCAGGCAAGCAAATTTTAAGTGGCTTAATTTGTGATTAGTTTTTATTCTAATCCAAAGAATCCATTTTAAAAAATCCTCTTCATGCACATCTGACAAATATATCCAAGCCATTTTAGGGTGAACTATACCTCAATAGCCATTTTCAATTTCAATTTTAACTAATTCCTCATAAATCTTGTTTACTGAGTCTTCAACTGAATATCATGCCAAATCTATCACCTAAGGGACAAATAAGTACCACCTCCCAGATAGACCTGGGCCACTTAGTTAAGAATTTGGAGAGATTTAAATTGGCTCACTTAGATGGTGTCTGCATGGAGCTGCTAACTGGCCCACTCAGAACGAAAGAGCTATCGACGCTGTCAGCTGCTTCATAGGTTTCTCTTCTGAATACATACACACACACATACACACACACACACAAACACAGCTGTATTCACTTGAAATAATTTTGTTTTATTTCAGATTTTAAACCAAGAGGACAATTATAGCTTCATATTCTTCAAGAATTGCCATGTCTAGACCTAACAAAAAATTCAGTGACTGACAGCTGTCAGCTATGCTTATGAAGGCAAGAGAAAAAAAAGAACAGCAACAAAATAAACTATTGACCACTGACTTTTAACCATGGCTCATCTTTAGTGACCACCAACTTACGTTACTACCCTCTCTGGGGAATCACCCTATTTTTTTCTACAACTAAAGGAAAAATGGCTGATATTTTAGGTGTGAGGAATCTGCATGGATATTTTTATTTATTTACTTTAAAACCCCCCAACTTCCTGATTATAATCAGGTAGAATTTTAAACCTATGTCTTTTAAATCCTCCCTTGATTTAGTTTGGTTGTTGGCAAGCCACCATTATAATGGCTTTACAATTCACAGTCGTTACTCTCAATCTCATGGATTTCAACTTACAGTTAAGCAATTTTAACTTGCTTGAAGAGTACTGGTTTCCAGAAAACCAGAAAAGCTAATTTAACAAAGGAACTAAATAGATTGTTGCAGTCAAACTGCAAAAATGCTCTTGCTACTTTTAACCTATTGCTTCACAATCTTTATTATTCTACCTCTAATGTACTATAGTTCTTTAGTACTGAAGCTCTTTGCTGAAGATGCAGTGTTTTCATGCAATTGACCAAACAACATTTGTCCACTGTGGCTCACTTAACAGTGCATCTTTGTAATAATTCAGGTTCAACAATCAGCATTGCAGATATTCTCTTCTACATGGAGTATATGAGATCAACCTAGATTTCAATATGAAGTAGTAAGATAGCATCTAGAACTTTTCAGATTTGAAGAGACCAAATTGGAAGAAAACCAGTGAGCTTTCAGTAAAGGTTATAGGTTTCCTTAGTAAAATTGTGTTTTTAGAAGAATGACAATAGAGCCTTTGTTTTTTCTGAGTTCTTTCATGAAGCAATGTGAAAAAGTGCTTTTCTCTAGTACATCTATCTTTAGGTTCAAATACACAAATATAAAATAGAAACTTTGTAAAATATTGTTGACTAACACATTACAATTTCAACATTTGCTCAAACTAAATTTCCCTTAGAAAATTTGGTAATGCTATATGCTGTAACATTAGTGACAGGTTTAAGAAAAAAACTGACCCTTCCACAAACACACAAACCGAGCGGGTGATGCATTTGAACCACTAGAAGACAGGGTCACTGGGTGTAACCCCAGCTAAATTGTTTACTGCCCAGTACTTAGTACAAAATAAATGAATAGTGTCAGACATTAAATACGAAACAAAAGTATGTCAATTAAAGTGTTAACCAAAGACATTCACAAACTAGAGTCAATGAAAGTTATCATATCAACTGTAGATCAGCTAGTTTGCATCTTACTTCTTATCACCTAAGTACCATCATGTTCCCAAGGAAATGTTTTGAGTACCACCAGGCACATATTTGCACACTGCCTATTTATCAGAGAAAGGACAAAATACAAAGAAATGCTTTTAGAGATGCTGATTTCCCATGTTCAACCGAAGGCTGAATAACCAAGTGTCAATCAACCCTATGTTGTCAAGAAGTTGATTTGGAAGTCTCCACATCTAATGTTTTATGATTCTATACCCTCGAATTTTTCTAACTACAAAAACAAAAGGAAAAAATTTTTAAATATGTAAAACATAGTGATTTGAAGCCATGTGTTACTGCCTGTAATCGAAATAGGTTACAGATTTTTGTTAAAGATATCATTATAATGTTCTGTTTTTATAAAAGAGTTTAAATGCTCTCCTACCCAGAGATATAGGAGAAAATAGAATAAATGACTGTAAGCCCTTTCTTAGGTATATAATTATAAAACTATTCTTTCAGAAATGTAAGAAGATTGTAAAGTCTTTCTTTAGTAATTAAAGAATACAGAAATTTCATTTTTAAATGAAATACACAATTTTAATATATCTGTTCTTTAAGTACTTTTAGAAGCATCTTCCAGTTTTTTAAAGATTAAAGATGAACCAAGTGACAGTCTCCTACATTTCTATCGATTCATTTCACCAAACATTTATTGAACACCTATTATAGGTCCTGCTCTGTATACACATGTTGAGGAGATTAAAAATAAAAAATGAATCAGATGTAGTCTGCTCTCAGGGGTTTACAATTTCATAAACGAGAAACACAAATGCCCAGCAATCTATAGAGGAAGAAAAATGATGGCAAATGATTGAAAGGAGATTTTTTAAGTGATTAAGGAATATCAAGCAGACGTTGAAATGGATCCTCATTAGGGTGGCTCAGGAAGTTTTCATAGATGATGCAACATTTGAGCTAGATGTCAAAGTCCTGGTAGGTTTTCGACAGGTGGAGGAGAAGAGCATTCCAGGCGGTAAAAAGAAGACGAACAAAGATTAGTTAGGGCTAAAATAAAGAAAAGATGGAGTTGCTTCCAGTTTGATAAACATCCAACTTTCATACTGATCTATAATTTTGACATATTTTTAAAGAGATCTGAAGTCCCTAAATCCATTACTGCTTAAGTTAATCTGCTTGTCAGTCTATTTATATCTCTTACAGGGAGAAAGCACTGGCTAACTAATACTCATCAACTCTCAAGGTATTAGAATTGATGACACATTTGCTTGTAACCAATTAGTAAGCATATTTAATGAATGGTTACCATCCCTCCTGAAGGGCTTAACAAAGTGATAAATGGTCCTTGAGCTCCCTTCATTATTTCCGAGACAATTTCTGGAGTTTCTTAAAGAGAAACAAAAAATCACTCAGCCACTGGCCACCAGTAAGGTTCCAAGTGACTCAAGCTCACTAGTCGATGACCAAGCAATCATGGATTATACAGAACTGGAAAATAATCTTAAGAGTCATTGGATGAACCCTCCTTTGAGGTTCAAAGAGGTTGAAGGACATACCCAAGGTCACAAATATGATAGACTGTTGGCGTCTGCTGCTGTCACCATTGTCACTTTCCTGAGGTACTCTTACCAGCATGGTGGCAATGTTCCTAAAATTCTTCATAGATTGTTGTTGAACTTTAGCCAGATAGTGAACTATCTCTAGTACATATCATGAGTACGTTCAATTCTAAATAGATGTCTCTATTTTTGTGACTTCAAACCAGGAAGAATGAAGTTTTTAAAATTAAAACTTAAAGCAAAAAGTTTAAGAGCTCATGAAATGTATAAATTTTTGGTTCAGCGAAGTGATTCTCAATCTTAACTTTACATTAGAATCACTGGGGTAGAAAAAGAAAAAGAAATTGGTCATCCCCCAAAACTTCCATCTAACTGGTCTGAGGTGGGGCTTTGGCAAATTTTGTTTGGTTTGGTTTGGTTTTGGTCATTAACGTACAGCTAGCATTTACAGGGTAGATACAGAATTTATCATCAAACTATGCTCAAATCAAATTAAATCATATATCTATCTACTTTAATGATTTGACTTCTATAATGGCAATAAATGCATTATTTCCCAAAAAGAAGTCTTAAAAAAGATATAGCCTAATCCTCAGTAGATGTTCTTCCATAACTTCATTTGAGACATAACCAAATTGAGTATGTGAGGGAGAAGAAAGAGTCTAAGAGTAATATGAATCATCTTTAAAGGCATGTGTATTTTTTACACTTTTTTCAAATTATAAGGAAGAAAAGGGGGTATAGTTCTTTTAATTTGGGTTATCACAAATCCCGTATATCCAAGATTTGGTATAGAACTTGCCATTTTAAAAAAGAAGAATATAATTTGTTTAGATAGTGCTGTGTGCTAATTAATGTGCACTAGTCACTAATTCCTAACAAATGAGGTTTTCTCACATAATTATATTCGGATTTGATTTTTTAAATTGCCAACCTCATTTTTAGCAACAGCTACATGAAAACAGCCCTTACCCTTAGTTTCCTTAACAACATCCCTAATTTTTTTTGCCTTTAGCTATTTCCTCATTCCTACAAGTGGTCTTTCACCCTCTGTCCATGCCAAAAAATGCTGCTACACTTTCCTCCTAGTACACAGCCCAATAACCTCTTAATTAATTCAAGCTACCTCCTCATGATCTAAATATCATATTCCAGTGGCTCAAGTGAAACTTGATTTTCCAGCTGATCAAGTAATAAACAGCCCTACAGATAAATACTAGAAAGAAAAAAGAAAAAGAAAGAGAAAAAAATCTCAGCCCCTCAAAACAGTACACAGGTATGGGTAAAAATGAATTCCAGGAGCAGGAAGATGGATGAGACAGCAAGGTTTCTGGTGAGTTTGCGAACAGCAAAACAGATAGAAAACCATTCCCCCACTGGCCCCAAGCACAAGGACACCTGCAAAGTTGGCTATTAGAATTTATAGATAAATATTTTGAAAATATGTATTTAGGTACACATGTGCATTACAATTATACACCAGCAACACCTCCTAGATTGTAGCTTAGTAGTAGTGGCATTTTGATATAGTAGCGTAGATTTCATGGAAACGGAATTATACTGGGGTAAAATTGGGGATTTTTGCTCATCATTATAAACAAACCTATACCACAGGTTGTACTATTCTGAGTATTTTTAAAAATAAACAATACAAAATAGTTTCCTGTAAGGTCTTTTTAATTTGATGCTACAACAAAATAAAACAAGACACAAATCAAAAAACAAACAAATCAAGTATTAGTGCATTGTATGCACTCATTGAGGACTTATTAAAAGAACATAGCATAATAAAGAACTTCCAATATTAGATTTTTTCCTAATACTTTTACAGCTTAAACATTATTGATAGAGATTTCACCCACAGTAAAAAAAAAAAAAAAGAAAAGAAAACAAAAAACCAAACAAAAAATCCCAAAAGGGATTTTGCATACGTACAGATTTTTTTCTCTCTAGAAAGATACTACTCAGTCTAAACACCTATTTCTGAATAAGATTATTTAGTCCTACTATCTTACCATCCATAAGTAAATTAGTTGATTAGTTGATTGGTACTCTTAGAATTACATAAAACATATTTTTCCAATTAGGGAACACTTATATTCTTAGTACATTTAAAATCTTCCCATAGAAGGAACAAGTGCTGTTCAATTCTTAGTACATTTAAAATCTTCCCATAGAAAGAACAAGTGCTGTAGGCGTATAAAGGTCCTTCTCGTTTGTCAGACAAGGACTCAGGCCAGGCAGGGTCCCAGTGTCTACATTTCGGTCATATCAGTATTCCCCTAAAAAATGTTGCTTAATTTTCTGAATAATGCAAGCGAAGATCTCTCTTTAAAGAACGTGATACCAACACGATTGGAGTGGAACACCATGGTAAGAGGGGGTGGCGATTAGACCCATATTTTTTGTAAGTGGGGTCGAAAATTGACTCCAGATTTGTGACTCATGAACGGAAAGTCAGTTTTAATACAGATGTGCTTTAAAAAGTAAAAATGGCTATTATTCTTAACAAGTTACATATTGAGTATTATTCTTTAAAAATGACTCATAAAATATCTTTTTAAGTACTTAAAGTCATGATTATGTTCTACTCTTTTACTTCTGCTTGAATGTAATTTTTCATTTTCCAGGAAAGGACATATTTTCTAACTAACCCCGTTAACCTAATTACTCATAAAGAAATACCAAAAGCATCCCTGACATCAATACCTTCACAAAGAAATGTATCTGTGCACGTGCACAAGAGCATCTTCCATTTAGATAATCAAAACTGTAATTTTTACTTAAAAGACTCTTTTAGATCCATGTAATTCCTGGCAGTAAAATTTATCACAAGCACTTAAAGTGTGCAAACAGTAAGACTGTCCTATTCATATCCTTATTTCTTCACATATTTAAATCCAAAAGTATTAACTGTTAAGCTTAAAAGACTAATAGGACTCTGTTTATTTTATGGTATTTGTTTGATCTTAAATGGGTATTGTAATGAAAATGCCTTCAATCTTAAAGGAACCTTTTATCCTACTCAGAATAATTATCTTGTAAGATTAAAATCAGTGAATCATACCTAATTAAGATTTATAATTTAGCATCATTCAGGTATATGATCTAAGAGAAAGAGTTTATAATCTTAACTTCAATTTGAAATGGAAAGGGAGAAGGAGTGAATAAAAGGGAAATAAACAGCTGTTTGGGGCATAAGGATGCACTAATATTGCCACGTATTTACCCAGATTCCTAGTTTAAATCTTTTTTAAAGCTAAACAACTAATATGAAAACACAACATGCTAAAGGATAGGAGTAAGGTGGGAAAAGATGGTTCCCAAATTAAATTATACTACTAGAATTTGTAGATAGGTTATACAACATAGAATATTTAAACATATGCATTGTGGCTAACTACCTCTTAAAAAAATTCAAGTTTACAATGTCTTTAATGCAAAAGATTTCTAAACTGTGGGGTGAATTTATAATTAAATGGGACACTGTTGTAATAGTTATTTCCAGTCCTTTCATTAAAGTACATGTCAACTGAGAGAGCAATGCCTTGGTATTACACAGGGCAAAGATTTTTCTTCTTAGAAGGTCTCATATATAGGATTTCTCTCCACCAAGACTAACGAGGCATTCAAAATAAGTTAGGTTTTTCTCTTTCTTCAGAAATATCTTTAAAGCTCCCTCCCCCCCATCAGTCTTGGATTACATAAAAGAATAGTTACTTTTCTGAGCTCTTTGATATTGTTCTTCCTGGCAGAGTCATCTGATGTGGGAAATATCTTTTGAAAATAAATGGTGCAACTTCAAGTACACTCAGATCCATTACTTGCTGGACATTCCATCGTATCTGAAAAAGCCGCTTGACTTCAAAATTTAGTTTTAGGGATCTCAATATGAAGCTTGATCTCATTGAGAAGTATCTTGGGAAGCAACAATGTAAACGTTTTATCCACCCATCAAGTAGACTGTTCAAACCAAGGCGGAAAGGAGTCACAGATGGTGACTACATTTTTCAGGGGGAAGGGGATTGTTCTGGTTTAAGTTCAGAAACGAAGTTCACCGTTTGAATATAACATCCTGCAAAGTTAATGTTACTGCAAGAGTTACTTTTCATATTTAACACAGCTGTCACCACATGTTTATACAGCTACAATGCCACTTCCTAATGTCAAAATATCAATATTGCTGCTACTATAACAAGGTAATTATTTTTGTGTTTGCCCATCTTCCCTGACTCAATGAGTTGTGCTTTTATTTCTCAATGGTCAGAATTTTCTATATTTTTAGATAACTTAAGATTCTACATTAAAAATACTTATTTCACTTGTGCTTGAAACTTAGGTGGCATAGCAGTACAAAGCAACAGAGAAACTCTCAGGCTCTTATTTCAAATCTTACTAAAATCCTCCCACCCTAATCGTTCTGTGCCTGGGGAATACATATTTAAGTATGTACCTGCCTGCAAACAATTACAAAACAGAGTTGCTTTTAAGAATATCTGCACAAAATTTCAGGTGATATATGGGAGCACATCAGGCAAAAGGCAACGTAAGATAAAGGCAAAGATTTCAGTCACCAGTTCACGTATAGAAAGAGCAGAAGATACCTAATGGTCCATTTTCCCACCGAGGCTCTTACTCAACAACCACTAGCATCCCTTTAGGCAGAGGCACGTGGAATCACTGTGGACTGGTCAGTCTCCACGTAGGAAACCCAGTGACTTCCACAAGGTTTGTGGGTAATGAAGGCAGGGCCTGCTTCATTGCCCTGCGACCTGGACAGGCCCATAGGTCTCCCACAGAGAAGGGCCCTGCACTTGGTTTAATCTTCTGCTCTTGCTGTCTTGAACTCTTAATAATTTTTGAACAAGGTGCCCCACATTTTAATTTTGCACCAAGACCAGAAATTATGTAGCCAGCCCTAGGTGAAGGTGACAATGTGTGTTGACGGTAAGGATCATAAATCAGAAGAATTGTAAAAAGTTTACAGCAACATCTAGAAACCCATGGCTGCACATTATACTACTTTAAAATTATTATTTTGAATGTTACTGTTTCCATGAATAATATTTCCTAAAACCAAAGCATGAAAGTAGAGGTCACTCATTTTCAGATGGGTTTACTGTCATAAGTATATGGCATTTAATCAATTGTCAGTTGCTTAAAAAGCATCCAATTGACATAAGGCAAACATTAGATGGGGGGGAGGTGTGTGTTTGTTTTTGTTTTTTTTTGATGAGTAAAGTAAAATTCAGTTTCTGTTCTCTTGCCTGCAATATATCCACAAGTGGAATGGAATAAATGTATAAATTACCAGCCGAAATAAAAACTCATAAGCAAGGAACTGGGTAAAGGTATTCTCAATGTTAAGATATTGGGGAAAAGAAAACATAAATTTTATAAGTATTTTACATGATGTTTTCTACAGTAAGAAAATGCTTTTTGTAAGTTATAAATCACTTACTCATATGAAAATAAGAACAAAATCCTAACAAGAAGCAAACTTTCCAATCTTACTTAAAAAATACTTTCTAAAAAAAGATTTCCCAACTAAAAAGTATAAATACTTAAGCCAGGTTGCAGGGTAAAAAAAGTTTAACCTTGGGCCTTCATATGATAAATCATGCATTTCTACTTTCAAGATGTATCAGTTTCAAAAATGATTGCAAGCAGTAATGCTGTCAATGCTTTGTGAAAGTCATAGTAGCCCAAATATAAGCAAACATATCCATTTATACATATACTCAACATAAATACTTCGGCATTGAAATTCTCCTTTGAATTCACTGCTTCTAATATACTCTGAAAGCACAGCCCACCATATGCAATGTTAAGCACAGTGTCAATATTCAAGTAACAAGACAACAAGCAGATTTGTTGCATAAAGTATGTAAATATTATTAACAGAAACTGCCGTATGATATCTCATGTCTGGATGGTTTCTGATCACCTATCTCTTCTGCCTCCTCAGTCTCCTAAGACTGTCGTCAACAGGTACGGCGCACTCGTGTGCTGTGCTGAGGCAGAGCTCCTGAGCTGGCAGCTGTGCTGCTGCCCTGAGGAAACTTTGCATACCCACCTGCTTTTGATTTGCTTCCAACTTATCAGTACAATTTATTTTTATCATATTCTTGCCTACCTTTTATTTCCACTATCTGCATTTCTTGCAGTAAGCATCCCTCAAGTACAACTGCCATTTAAATGATAACATCAAAAATATCAAAAGGATCAGTAATCAGCAATCATGTTTCAAAGCAGCTAGGCTTGAAATTTCTACCATAAGTTAAATGAAAAAGCTGATAAAAGTTCAAGTTTAGGGGAAAAAAAGGAAGAAAATTACAAAATCCAACCATGACAAGCACTTGCTAAACAGGCATTTATTTGCAGTCTTTAAAAAAAAAGTCTTTCATTTTAATAGATTTTTTAAAAAATTAGCTATAATCTGTTATGTGTGTGAGACAGAAAGAGAAAGAGAAAGAGTTAATTGAAAGGTGGAATAATTTTTGGACTTGAAGTCTTCCAAGTAGTACCCCAAAAGAATTTCTAAGTTCAATTGATTTTAAAACATTAACTCTTGTATATCTCCAAAGAGACACTTATATTACATTTTTTTAATTGAAAGAAAAAAATTGCATTGTTTTCTGTGCCACTTGTTTATTCTAGTTTATCAGTGACCAAAGATTAAAAAGCAGATATGCTGATTAATCATGTCTTATCGATCAGTAGCATACTTCAGTATTTCACACAGATGTCTGCAGAACAATTTCTCCCAGTCAAAAATTTATAAATCGATTTAAATTCCTGGTAATTAAAATTATTAGCTCTACAAAAATAAATGTACTTTACAAATGAAGTACATGAAATTTGTACTCAAGAATATCAAAAGCAAAACAGCAAACATTTCTATCAAACCAAGGTTCTAAGAACAAATTAGAAAGTACAAAACGTAAAAAGCCTGCAATTGTTTCAAATACACCTAGCAATTCTGCTGATTTTGGACCATTAAAACTGATTACTTAATTAGGCAATCATTCAAGGCATCCAAACACTCACAGCCAAAAACAGGGAATTATTAGCATAGCCGTCTTCACCTTGAGATGAAAATTCTGAAAAATGTTGCAGACACTTAAACTTTCAGGATCTGTCCCCATGCGTAAACTAAGCAAAATACTAAATTCTAAAAGGTGACATGCCAAAGCTCAGGAAAAAAAGAATTTACCTCTAATTATACTGCTCATGTGTTTTTTTTTCAGGTGGCTAATATTTTAAACTACCTTAGAAACGTCAAATTATAATACAGATGGTCTCTAGATTCTTGGAAGTACTACTCCCTTTCTCCCCTCTGGTCATACTCTTGTACTAGCTAAAAGTAATTAACAAAAATTTTGCTCTCTTGTATGACTATCAGAAGTACCAGCCTCCAAAGTTCCTGCCTGACATGAATAAAAACAACAGAAAGATTTTCTATTTATGGTAAAAAAAAAAAGTACTGGAAACTCAACCGCAGGAGTCTTTAATATAACTGAGGAAAAAACTCTATGTTTTCACTCAGAGATATTTTTAAGAATTTCACTGATTCGGTGCAGTCAGGAAAAAGAAAAATATTCCATTTTCAAAAAAGACGGTTCCTGAAATAATTCTAAAGTGACCCTATAAACTGTCTTTTTAGGAGAAGAAAAAAGAAAGTCAACTCACACATACAGCTTCCAAACAGAAGTCTTACCCTCTTCCAGGAAAACAACAATGAGACTTTATTACCCTGCTATGATTCTTTCATTTCAGACATGATTAATTAGCAAGTATTACACTTCCCAAAACTCCCACCACACTCTTTGTGATCCATCAGCCTAGTTGTTGATAGACCCATGTGAAATGGCAAGTAGCCACCAGCAGTGAAAGACAAGTATCCAAAAACTCTATTTCAAAGAAGGAACACCTCTCTCCTAGCTTTGCCTCCCAAAATGAAACAAGCTGCTTTTAACTGCTTTCACGAAAAAAAATTTTTTTCTTAAGTTGGTCATTTTCTTAATAATACCATTTAAAATTCAAATAATGCATGCAACATATTCAGTATTTAAGAATACATGGCATATTTAATCTGCTGCCTACCTATATTTTTAAGCTGAAATTCTGAAAGACTTGTGAGTTCCTATAGTTTATATTGATAATGATCCACATGCACAGTTAATAAACAATAAAGATGATATGAGCAAGCATGTTTTGGGAAATGGTTTTCATAGGAAAAAATGTTTCTTCCCCCACTAAAAGCTATTATGTCACACATGTAATGAAGATGCGAAACAGAAATACAGGACTAAAAGGCAACACGAAGAGAAGAGAGCCACTGTACAATCTGAGTGAATGAAAACTCTGATTCTCTGTATATTGTTCTAAAACACTGTTTCAACATAATTTTCCCTTTAAAACAATCATTTTCAAAATGTCCATGTGAACCAAGAATCTGGCCATAACTGAATGTACTATAAATATGTATTTGAACAACTGTCAATTTATAAAGGCTGGGGTTTCCTCTTAAACCTTTCAACCGTTACGACCAAAAAACTTCACACATAGTACAATACTAATAAATAGATCTTGTTGGTCCCAGGAAACATTTTTTAAAATCTATTCTGGTCAAAATATCCTTGCTTTTTTTTTCTGTTCTATTAAATTTAGGATCAAAAACATCAAAGCAGCTTCCACCTCGGACCTAACTTTTAGAGGATCAATGTGACAAGGCAGTCCCTGATAGATGTTTCTCTTGATAAACGACTTGTTCAAAAGAGACATTGTAGCTTTCATTTCCTGACCACAACACACTTTTAATTTGCAACAGCAGAGCTGCCAGAGTGTGAACCCTTGCCCACTTCCCAGCCTTTTAGGTTTGTAGCTCTGGTTCCTATAGGCCACACATTTGAGACAAACAAAATCTAAAAATAATCAGAGTAATAGAATTACAAAACAGGAGCCACTTATGCCACTCTATACATATGCACAAGTGTCTACTTTATAGATTACATATAAACTTTGCCTCTGCAGAATTCTAGTGTATAAAAACAAGCTTCCTGAATGAATATCACTTGCACAACTGGGCATTTAAACACAGAGGGAAATAAATTATGTGACTATTATTTAATAGTAAGCAGAGACTCGGGGGGTAATTTATACACTTAAATCTGCTGTTAAATGTCGTGAATTATATGATTGCCTACCCCAACGTGTTTTTTACATATTACTGCAATAATTACTATTACTACTACCCAGAAATCACATTTAAGTATCAATAAGGTGAACAGTCAAACCATCCAATTTCTGTTCTCAGCACATTGTCCGAGCTCCGATTTAAAATTTATAAATGTAATATCCTCCTCATCACAGGCAGCAGCCCAATCTGCTCTGAATATATATTACAGCTTTAACATCACAGAGGGAAATCGCCCATCTGGCAATCCCATTCGCTCCAACAGCTCCGGGGGAAAAAAGCTGTGCTCTCTCCTCCTTAAAACATTTCTCAGGGCAAATTATGTGCATCTAAAATAAACAGTCTTCTTATTGATCGCTTCAAAGTCAACAAGTTCCAAATGCAAAATTCAATCAAATCCTTCCTATCATGTAAGAGCGGTGTGTGTTTAGCTCAACAGTCACCAGAGTCCAACCAGAAGTGTCTGTCGCGCATCGGCTCTTATAGTCCCTTTCCTTGTATTCACGTTTGTGTTATGAGAGAGCAGTAACCACGGCCACATTACAGACCCCTGGCAGCTATCCCCACTGCTATTTCTTTCTTTCATATTCTCCCTTTCCTCCTTTCTCTCTTTTCAGGGTGAATGCATGGTGGTGGGGTATAATACGTAACAAAAACAAAAACAAAAAAAACTTTAAAGTGGACATATCCTTTGGTTATGCAAAATACTTTTTAACATCTTTTTGTTGTTTCTCCCTCCTAGTCTTAATTGAATATCACAAAGTGTACACACGGTCACAAGAGCTATTGAAAACCCCCTCTCACTCCATTTATCTGACCTCTTTTTTTTTTTTTTTTGGTAAAGAAAGAGGAAAGAGAGATTTCAAACAAAGTCAATTTCAGTGCCTGCTTATTTAATTCTGTCACAGGTTAAAAGTAAAAAGCGCTGACAGGCAGACAAGTGAATGGCAAGGAAAAAAACAAAACAAAACCCTACCACTGTTCCTTAAAAGGCATTAAGGACTTTAAGCAATCAAAATACATTTTTTATTTTCATGTAAAAGATATCCCTTCACTCACCCACCCCCCCAAAAAAAACCACACTCAGAAGAAGTGATTACTCCACAAAGTGCAATCATTGAGAGAGCAGAGAGTCAAATTGCATTAATAGATTGAGAAAAAAAAATTTCATCCACTTCTGTGTGTGTACATATATACATACACTTTCATTAGTAAGGAGTCTTTCCCCGCACTCCCGCCCTCTCCCCTCTCCAACCCAGCCCCCTCCCCAAAAAAACTGCACACTGAGTTTAACTAATTTACATACCATTTGACTTCAGCGGTTATATAGTGCATTACTAGTAACATGCAACTTTGGGATTACAGCTAAAACCCATAAAGGTGGACTCCAGCAATCTATTAATCAAAACTGAAATATACAAACAAGCGATAGCAAAAGCAAACAAGCATTTTGACAGATTAAAATATACATTATACATATATATATTTTAGAAGGAATTATATATCATGAGCAGCTCCTTCCTAAGCAGAGCCTTCAGTGGTTTTATCATGCTATTTAATTTGTCTTTCCTATTTAGATGCAAAGGAAGTAAATTCCAAAACTGACATACCATAAACACTGGTGCTACTGATCATTTCTTGCTGGCAGCACAAAAAGCTGAATTGGATTTCTCACAAGCAGGAATTCCAAAGGTTGCTTTTCATTAAAGCCACTTTTCCTCTCAGCTATCAAATGTCACTGCCTTGAAACGTGGGCCCTTTCGTCAGGTATTCATTTAACCTACATGCATATAATTAAGGGGGAAAGCAACATCAACAAAAAGGGGATCTCAGATCACAGGAGAAGAAAGAAAGGAAAAAAAGCACATGACCAGGAATGCAAGTCCATGTCAATTTCACTCACTCCCATTGAAACTAACAAGAGCTCCGGGGAGGACGGTAATAGGATCAGTGGATTGTATATACCATTAAATTATACATCTTTCTCTCCCGTTCCTTGCCAACAATACGCCCACCACGCTGTACCCCCTCCAAGATGATGTGCTTACATTTTTCTGCAACCGATCTTCTGACATATTCACGTTCCTCCAGCCACGAGATTGTAATTTAACCTCAACTTTTTGTGTGTGCAAGATTCTTATTTACACTTCTTATTTACTTAGAAGTTAGTTCCCGAAGAAAGTCTAGCCCCACCCTATGGCTTCGCTTTCTTATTTTTTATCTTTGAAGTAAAAAAGATAGTAATAAGTAAGCCCAATATAGCGGAAAACGAGGTTCTTGCAATCGCGAACTCTTAATCCCACACTATTGTTACAATGATTAAGCAGCAAAAATATGCATTATAATGTTTCAGGGCTACTTTGTACAGAGAAATTAGACAGCAGGTTGGCGTACAGAATAGAAACGAGTGCAAATTAAATTTAATGTTTACGGCACAACTCGAAGATCTCTTTTCATTACGGTCTTGGATTTATTTATATTCTTTAAAAATTAAACAAACAAAAACAAAAACAAATTTAAACAGCTGGTGGAAAACTACGAAGCTCCTCTTACCTGAACGCGCGGAGCGAAAACCCGATAGGTTAGCGTAGCATCGATCCGATGTGTTTGCTGATGAATGGAAGCTAGGGTTAAGTGAAGGTGCCTATGATTTGAAATCATTCCAAGTTTTTGAAGGGAAGACGGACTGCAGCCTCTGCCATGTTGGAATTTCAAACCCAAAACAGCTGCTTGGAAGGAGCCAGCATGCCAGAGGCTGGGCGCAGGCGCAGAGCGCCGCCGAGCCAAATTCAAATCACTTTCACACTAAGAGCCAAAGATCAGTTTTCAAAGGAGAGAGGGAGAAAGAGACGGAGGCTGCCGCGAGGGAGAGAAGACGGGAGGCAGTGGCGAGAGGCGGGCAGTGGAGAGAGACGGGCAGCGGCAGGACCGGGAGGGAGAGGGAGAGGCGCACGGAGCCCGCGGAGCTGGAGGGGGAGAAAGGAGGCGGGAGGCGAGCGGCGAGCGAGCTAGAGACGCGCCAGAGATTCATGGGCAGGGAGGGCTCAATGGCCGCGCCGCGCCGGCCGGCCGGCCGCTCGGGTCATGTTACACGGCCGGGGCCGCGGCGGCCGCCCAGCCTCGCCAACGCGCTCACGCGGCCCGGAGGGGGCCCCGAGGTCATGATTACGAGCGCGGGGACCGGGAGCTCTGGCGGCCCGCACTCTCAGGCGGCCCAACCTGGGGAAAGGGGAGCGACGCCTCGGGAGGGAAGGGGCCTTTCTTTCCCACGCGTGACCGGCCGGCCCTGGCGCTCCTAACCCGCCTTAAAGGGCTCTCCGGCACGCCGCCCCTCCCCGCCCGCTCCAGGCCCTCTCGACAGCTGCGGCCGGTTCAGCTTTCCCCACCCCCAAGACTCGCGCACAGGACGGGATCTGGCCCAGAGAGCCGGGACCTCGCCCGCGCTCTCCCCTGGGCCCCCAGCACCAGCCAGAAAATGACTTTATCTGCCAAGAGGAGGCAACTTCGGGGCGGGGGGGGGGGGGCGGGAATCCGAATTAACCCAGCTCCCCTCCCCCGCTGCCCTGTGAATCAATAAAATCCGGAGTGGCTAGGTGTGCGGTCCACTCTTCCGCTCTCTGGCTCCCCTCCCTACCTCCCCCAGGCGGCTCGGGCAGGGGAAAGCAGCGCCCGGGGGCCCCTGGGGCGGGCGGCTGGTGCGCAGGCACAGACGTTAGGCTTCTGCTTTCCCAGCCCCCTTCTATGGAGCAATCTAGGGACCCAGGAGTGGGAAGAGAGTAGGGGCTTTGTGGCGCTGAGAGCTGAAGAAGAATGAAATGTGCAGTTGAGTGTGTTGCTGCATCCCAGGGAGCGATGCAGTGCTGATTGTCTGTTGCTGAGATAGCCTTTTGTTCGGAACATAAGGTTTAAGAAACACGCACACGTTTTCTGGGGTCTCTTGTTAGATGTAAATGTGCTGCATCCAGACGCTTACTATGCAGTGTAAGCTCAGTTGGTTTACTAATCACCCCGCCCCACCCCCAAACAACCAGAATCATTTGAATGGGAACCTCATTCAGACTTCTAGGCTGCGAGTATTGCCTTCAACCTATTTCATTCTAGACTAGCCAACCATCCAACTGAGATAATAAAGCAAAACAATAACATTTGATCATGATGTCTACGAGATAATGTGCCCGGCAAAGTTCTTTAGAAATTGTAATGAGGAAGAGAGTGAGTGGGGTAATAATTTCTCTTCGTTTACATTAAATAGGACTTTAATAGGTAAATGGTAAGTTTATACTCTGGCCTGGTGGACATCCGGTCCTCTATATTTCAAATAAGCTAAGAATGAAAGAGGCAAATTATATATTGGACCAGGAGCCCATCAAGCTGAAAATGTTATCTGTGAAGGCTGGAACTGAAAATATACTTGTTTAGGACTGACCCTCCTCATAACAAACGGTATTCACATTTCCCCCCGCTTCTCTGCTATAGATTTAATAGACTAAATTGCAGCTCTCCAGATGATGAAATGCAGCTTTTAAAATACACCAACTATATACTGCGAAATTAATTTCATTCTCCTTCTGTGATTTTCTTACCTTACGGATAGCTATTGAATGGATGCATTTAGCTAACACAAGAGAAAGAAAAATGATTTTAGTTAAATCTAGGTAGTTGACAGAATTTAAAAGACAAGAAAAGGTGATTCAAAATCTTACTAAGTATTTCTAGGGAATGAAATCTCTATTTGGAATAGACTTGACCTTTCTGTGCTTTTTTTAAAGAAAAACAGGCTTCAAAATACAACAGAAGAACTTTATTCTGATCTAACAGAGAACACTGAAGCCCCTTTAGTTATATTTTACAAGATAGCTTTGAAAATGATATTATGAGAAGTTGCCCATTGGATTTCACCACAAAGGAATAAGTGTAGGAAAGTATCTATGGGTCACTGTTGGATTGAGTACAGATGAATTAAACAACAACAACTGTGAAGAATTTATAATTTCAGTTATTGCCCATGTGGAGAATGCTGATGAGAAGTCCTCTGTGCAATTCAAGCAAAACTGCTCTGTCCTTGTTTGTTAAAAAAAAAAGTTCAAAGCTCATCAATCTTTAACACTAAATTCCTAGTACTGAATTTACAGTTCCTCATGTAAACCAAAATACTGAATAAAATAGAAATAATGGAATGACCACTTGAGTAAAAAACAATGTATTTTGATGATCGACTTAAAGAAATTCATTTTCAATATTTACAACAAAATAAGCCCAACTTTTAAAAAGGGGCAGAAAAAGTGTGGTTCGCATAAGTTTATTAATAGATAAGTAGTACTTTTTTCAATTCTCTTATATATTCATTTGAAATACAGATTATAAAATCCATTGTTCAACATACAAATGAACATAATTAACTTGGAATCAAAGAAAGGGAATCTATTCAAAACAGCACTGCTTATATTTACACAGTTTCCAAAGTGTCCAAAATTACATAGACTCCCAGGAAAAAAAAGCTTATATAATAAAATGTTATGGGATTTGCACGACTAATAAAATCCACAGTGGAGTTTGTCATCCCACTATTTCTAGCTTGCTTGCTTTCTTTCTTTTTAGGTATGGATAAAGCTTGCTTTTCTTCAATTACATTTTGCAGAGGAATATGAAACTTTGTTTTTCAAAAAGATTCAGTCTTTGCAAAACTAGTACAACGTTTAGTTTTTGTTGTCTTAATGAAACTATTTGTAATGTTGTAATACGATTAAGTAGCATTTTAATAGTCACCATATTCTATCTATATTTTTTAAAGTTTTATTCAAAAGAAATGTTTTTGGTTGTAACTGATACCTACCTCTATAACATATTTTACAAAACTTTTCTTGTGATGCCATGAAAACAAGAAATTGTCTTTAAAGAAAGCTGATTGACTAGTCAAGTAAACAGTTAATTCAATGAAAAACTGTGCTAATTTTTTCCCACTGCATTATATACATTGCTTATCTCTTTTACTTTTTTAATGTAGAGAGGATATATATAATGAATTTCTAATACACAGTATATTCTGACTTGGGCTTTTCAAGAAAATCAAAAGAAAAATAAACGTAAGTATCCTTTTTTCCTTCAGGAGTGTGTGTGTTTGTGTGTGTGTGTGTTCCTCTCAAGCTAATTCAGAGGGAAAAATTCTTTTACTTTTTCCTGTTCTTATTCTCACTACACATATAAACAACAACAATCAAAGTGAAGGGTAGGGAAATAAGCAAGGTGATACTGAATGGGATTTTGCAGATGACCATGTGTTTGTCTGCACTGGACTAAGGATAATTTGACCCAGGTTAAACACAAAGATGTGCTTTACCTATGTAACGGGAGAGGAAAGAGAAAGGAAAAGATGAGGTTAGAGAGAGTGTAGAGAAGATGAGGGAGATGAGGGTGACAAGATGCTTTACAGAGAAAAACAAGTTTCTATAATGTTTGGTTTATTAAGAAATGCTCAACACAATTCAATTTAACTTTTAAAACTGCTTTTTAGTTTCAAACTCAAGGGCTAACTATTTTAATAAAACATTAAACCAGTAATATCTTCTTCCAAACTACTGTTTCAAAAAACATTCCAAGACTTAGAGCTGTTTACTAGACCTACATAATTTTTTCATATTGCTCACAAAATCTGAAGTTAGTCTTACAATAATGCAAATTACTGGCACAGTAATTTTTTAATGTTTCCATAAAATTGCAGTTTAAGGATCTTCATTTGCACTTCAATTAAGACTACTGAGAAGTTCTTATGCACTACCCCACCTCCTCAAAAAAAAAAACAAAAAAACTAGTGAAGACCTTGACCTCATTTTTGTGAAATTACTCAATTTGTTAGAATTACACTTGAATACAGGTACTGTCAAATAGTATTAGAGTGGTCCATATATCTCCTCCATGATCTAACCCTACAGTGGAGAGACAACCGGAAAATCCTGTGATAGGTTCACCAGAGATGTTTTCTTGGTTTTGCAAAAGTGTCTTCTTCTAATAACCTGAGGATTATATTTTTTCATTCACTCTTTAAATGGTGGTACTTTGTATATTTGCTGCAACCTCTGCCTGATTTTGCATGACTCTGTTTCATTTAGGAAGCACATACTGAACACTTACTGTGGTTAAAAGTATTGCACTAAAACTTGCAGAGGATTTAAAAGAAAACTGACATTAACATTTTATGGATGTGCACAGATAAATATAGTTCAAAGTGAATGTTGCACTACAGTAATAAGTGACTCAAAAAGAGGTTCTGTCCAGAAGATACGGGTTCTTTCAAGAAGGAGAGGGCAGTTTTCCTGGCCTTTGTAGTCTTAATCTTGATTTTCCAATACAACAAACCGCTTGTAGTTTGCATATACCATGTCGTCTGTTCCCTTTGTGCCTTGTTTTTCATTGTGCAACCTCGTTTGCCCTCCTCTTCTGTGAGCTAACTCCCTGCAGACTCTCAGCACCTATCTCCTCCAAGGAGACTTCCCAGCCTTCCTAGGGGCACTTCAGTATCTTTCCTCTGGGCTCTTTTCAGACTCTGTATCTCTCTCTCTGCATTATCACATCATTTAAAAAGTATCTTTGTGTTTGAGCACTCTGTTAGATTGTAAGCTTCTTGAGGGCAGGCAATCATTGTAACTTCCATCTTTGTTTTGTTTTTGGTTTTGCTTTTGTTTTCTCCCCAGTGCTTAAAATAGTGACAATAAACATTTAGTGATTGAGGAAAATTATTATTGAGGAAATTAACGAGTTGACAAGTAGAGGAAATAGGGATTCACAAAGGCAGTGGGGAAGGAAACTATTGGGGCCTTTGCAGGAAACAGCATATAATCTAGTTCCATTGAGCCTTTGCTGTACACAGGCACAAAGGGGGAAATAAGGATGGGAATGAGAATGGGGGATGCATTATGGAGGAACTTCATTCTGTCCTTGGATGAGAGGTTTGCATTTCAGTAGGTAGGTAATAGGAAGCTCTGGAAGGTTTTGAAGCCAGAGATTTATGAGGTCTGAGGCCTGCTTTAAGAAGATATAGCTAATAGAACTGGAAACGGGGAGACCGGCTGGGAAGTTATTGCAATGGTCTATCATTTTCTGGTCCCTCAAACTGTCAATCCTTCTTGTAGGGTTTGGTGAAATGATTCCTTGCCTTTTTTATAGATGGTCTGTCTGTATTGATTGCTCAATACTACACATTCATTTTGTAATATAACAAAATGTCAGTGTGTTTAAAGGCATTCATTTAATGTCAAAGATATAAAAAGGTACAATACATTGGAATGGAATGTTTTCCTTCCTCAACCTGCACATAGTCTTTCTTCTCATTATTTCACCTCCCCCTACTCACCACCACCACTGCCACTTTACAATTAGTTCCACTCAGCCTGTGCTTTTAGCTTAGCAGGTATTTCATTTTCAAGGGAAGTAATGCCTGAAGATAAGAAAAGTTCCTCCCTGGAGTATGTGTGAGCAAGCAAAATAAGCAAAGTGAATTTGGTTTTTATATACTGGATAAAAGTATAGATGCACATTTCCTTCATTGAAAGTATATTAAAGTTTCCTAAACAGGATTTTTAATTCATTTAAAACGGCATGAGGTTAGGTGGGCTGTTGGTGCTTTGAATTAATGTGCAAGCTGTTAATCTCCATAGACCTGGATTTAAAATTAGACAAAGCAATAATTAGTTTGGCACCATCATTTCACTACCCAGAGGGTAATAATGTAGGTCATAAAATACTACAGCCTGGCACAAGTTTTTTTGTACAAAACAAGGATCTAGTATTAGGTGGTGTGGAAAAAAAAAAAAAAAAGATCGTCACTCGGAAGTACAATGGCTTAGTTTTTGATGTATGTTCCACTATTCCTAAAGAGCCCCAAATTCAGAAATTCTTATCAGGTTTTCCTGTTTAAGAAGAGTCTTTCCCATTTAAGTGATACAAAGAAATCTTCTCAGCTTCCCTCAGTAGCTGGTGTTTGCTGCCCACTCCCCACCCCATAATATGTTTCCACACAGCATTTGTGTATTTAGCCACAGAATTAATTTACACTACACTTTTATTTTGCTGTAGTTATTTTCCCCATCAGTTTGCCATTTTGT
The DNA here is from genome assembly GCF_028564815.1 of Eubalaena glacialis. NCBI lineage: Eukaryota > Metazoa > Chordata > Mammalia > Artiodactyla > Balaenidae > Eubalaena > Eubalaena glacialis. Next base: position 171,842,491 of record NC_083716.1, read on the forward strand.
TAAATTATAAAAATTGCATACTATAAACATTTTTAAAAAAAGTGTTGCTTTCAAGGAAGTGCTTACCATACATACCTTGATTTGTTTTCATGGCAAATGACTACTGGCAATATCAATAATTCAAGAACAGAAACAATGAAAATACAGAGGAATTGCATTTGGATACTTCTTCCTGTCAATCATCTTTGCCAGATTCCTATTTGAACATTTGGAAAATGAGGAAGACATCAGATCTAGCCTTAAGTATGAGTAATAGTTTTCTGTTTCCTTACACTGCTCATCCCAACTGAGCTTTGAAAGCACAGGTATCTTGGATGTCTCTGCGTAGCTTAATATTTCAAGCTATGGAAATAATGTTTTAATATTGCATTGAAAATATATTTCATACAATATACATGTACAGACTTTCTACTTTACATAAAGCAATATGCATGCACCTGTGTTTATCTATAGAGACTGTTCGATGTATTAGATGAGTACATTCACAAATCATTTACGTTGAGCTTTTCTTTCAAGTGATGTGAGCTACTGATACAAACTTGCTAATGATAATTATAGAACTGATGCTGATTTAGTCATTTCAAAAAAGCCACGGAGGCATAATTAGTGTCTGAATGGCCTCAATATTGCATTATTAGGAGGCTAGGGTGAAACTTGAAATGAGAACATCAAGGCTGATAACAGAAAAGAAAACATGAAATACATACATAATTCATTCTGAGATATTATAAAGGTTTATAACCAGAAACAATAATTTGCAGAAAGCATCTCATGTACTGGAGCCAACTGCAATCATTTGGTCAACCTGTTAAAGATCAAATAGTATATTCTTAGCTATTCTCAGTGGTGTCTTTGTAATAAAGTAGCAGCAAACAGACACTGTTTGCTTCTGGTCACTTTTAAAGAATGTTCAGTTCATCAGTAGGGACTTTAATCTCAACCTTAATAGAGTACAAAAGCAGCCTTGTTCCTGTGCTTCTCTCCTTAAGGCCACAAGCCATGTGCGTTTTTTTAAATTCAAAAGAAGAAAAATAAAATTCTTCTGAGAACACTAAATACTGTGTTTTTTCCCAGACAGTAATTTTCATTCACCTTCCCTTTTTTTCCATACTTCTCTTCTCCCTCTTCTTCTTGCGGATACACAAATGTTTCACCATACTTCACGGTCATCACTGGAGTGAGCACATGCAGATACCTACGAAGTATCCCCTGCCTTGGACCCCTGCCAGGCCAACCATTATCAAGTGACCTGATGTGCCTGTTGACTAGAGCATTAAAACTCAAAAGCCTCCCCCCCTTTTGGTACTCGCTTCTATTAGGGGGCAAAAGATATGAAGAATGGCTCTCAAATCATGTAAAACATAGAAACGGATTGCAACCTTAGTCATTCTTTCCCCTTAGCATAGGTACACAGGTAATCAGATGAAGGCATCTTTAAATATAAACTGTTTGCTATCTAAAATGTCTGCTTCCAATGTGGTTGTCACTGCTGTTATTATTACAGTTTCCAAAAATGACAAGTTTGGGTTGTATTGCATAGGAGGAATCTGGGCTGTAGTTTAATACTTACCATGAATATGTATAAATATTGTCCTCCGTTTTCTAAAGAGGTGTCATACTTACAGAACAATTGGATTTTCAACTGTCTGGGTGAAGAGAGGGTGAAGAGAACCATAAGTAACCAGGATGTTAGTTATGGAAGTGGAAAGAATAAACCCTTGGATGCAGGTTGGGGTATTATGTGAATCAAATACGGTGCATGAGACCAGACTATATTCTGGTCTCCCAACTACCACAGCCAATCAATCAACAATAAAAAACAATAGAACAAAACAAAAAAGAAACCCAAAAAACAATAAAATAAACAAACAAAAAAAACCAATAAAGTTGATTTATTTACTAAGTCTCTCCACCCTCCCACAATATCTGGTGAACACTGAATGTTAACTATGTCTTTGCTAATTTCAGAGTCATTGACTTGCAGTCCCCTATGAGACGGGTGGGACTATCAAAAAGCTGGGTTTTTACACTTCCTGGTCACTAACTACAAGAAGTTACAGAGCCTTTCTATTCCACCTTTTCCACATTGATGAGTGAAGTAGCCAAATTCATGATTTCATTAAGGATGCTTTTGGCTGCAAATAAAAGAAGGAACAACTAACAGTAGCTTAAGTACTAAACAATTTATTATCTCTCAATAGAAATTTGTGAGTAGGGAAGTTCCTGGATGTCTACTCTACTGTCTTGATAGTGATATTTCCTCTACATTACAGGACTACAGCTTCAGATGTCACTAGAGACTAGACTACATCCAATGGAAGAAGAGGACTGTTATTCTACATGCCTCTTTTAATTTCTAAGGAAAACCCTTTCAGAAGCCATCAGGGGATTTACTCGTACCATTATTGGGTCACATTTCTTTATTTAAACCATGACTGACAGGGGAGTGAGACCACTGGGACTGGCTTAAATTAATCATAAATCGGTTCCTGTGCTGAGAAAGGGGTCAACTATTGATAAACACAGAAACAAATGTGAAGTTCTCTCCTCAAGAAAGAAGAAACAGAAGGGTTGCTGTGGCAGAGTTTGTAGAATGGCTGTGCAAGGCCACCATTCTTTATAATACCAGGAATCCCATTTTTACCATGATTGCTGGGAATGGTGCCCCCTGGAGTTGTTGCACTGCACAACTGAAGTGTTTGCACATTACAACCTGTATATGAACAACAAATAGAGTCTAATTTACTTGCCATATTTTCTAGCCCAGTGGTATGGTTCTGAATCAGTTTTTTATGATCTAATTTATATCTTTATTTTAAGAACCTACTTTTCCTAAGTTTCAGTGGCTTATAGCACAGGTAAGCGGCCATGATTTCAGAAGTGATCAGGAGCCTGGGATGTGGACACTATTATTATGAACATGAATTAAAACATTTAAATGCTTTCCAACTTAAGCAAATAATAGAAATGCTGATTAGCTAAATATAATAGTAAAATGAATGAAAGCATTCAAATATTAACTTTCTTAAAGAATTTAAAGTAAAAAAGTCTATGGTCTGGCACATAGGAGACACTCAACTGTTGAATGATTGAATGAATGAATGGAGTTAAGCCCACCTAGAGAAGAAACAGCAAAGAGGTAAAATTAAGGCACTCCCTGCGAGTCCAACTAGCCATTCTTAGAACCTCGGAGATAAGAGGGAATTAAAAAATGCAACAGAAAAGATTTGGGATAGACACTGTTGCACCAGAAAAGAAGTCAAGCACTGGGGCATTAACAAGGTCCGTTACTGAATCTGGGGATTTTGAAGAAACACAACTTTTGCCTGTGATGACAAAGTAGAGAGAGTGAAGTTAAACTTATAAAATATCATTTCATTGCATTGACAGTGACAAAAATAATGACAGCTTTCACTTGAAATAATTTTCTATAGGATCGTTGTCAATGTTTACCTCCCAGAAGGAGGAAGGGGGGAAGGAAGTGGCTGGAGGCGGGGGAGGGAAGAGTATAAACACTGAATAATTTAAAATGTATAGAAGCATGACTTCAACTTTAAGAAATACGTACCTATATTGTTTCAAAAATAAAAACCATTATTTTAATGACTATAATTATACTTTTTAAAGCTAAACAATTGAGCAGCATGCTCATGTCAGACGCTGTGTAATGAAGGCCATTTGTGCGTCTGCTGCCATAGCGATAGCAACTTTCCTTCCTTCCCTTTCCATTTTTCCCTGTAATAGTCTTAATTCTTTTCTATTTCTATAATTACACATGCGCTAAATCTACTTTTATGGTAACAATATTCCACAAGGTTGGTGTTGGCTGTGTGTCACAGTGGCTGTAGTATTAGAGAACAACAAATATAGACAAAAGCTCTATAAGGAACCAATGGAACTTTATGATTCCTGTGCAGTCAAACTAGTCACCTTGCTAGTTCTAGATAATCTCAGTCTTCTCAATTTTTCTTAGTCTCTTGGAGATGCACTCAGTTAATTCAGGAATCTTCCTCTTCTCTTCATCCTTTCCTTCTTGTGAGGGGCATTCTAGGACCTGTTTTTGACACGGAGGCTGTGGTCCACACTCTGTCTTCCCTGAGGTTTACTTCATTCTCAGTCTTGGTGCTTCAACCTTTCTCGGATACATCTGCAGTCGGTATCTGTGGTCCTATCATGTGGTCTTCAGCTTGTACGATCTGAATGGCATCTGGTCAGGTTTCAAAGCATGTTTCCTCTTGTCCACTGAAATCCTCTCAGCTTTTCTGCATCCCTCTTAAAGGTTCTTTGAATATTTTCCCGTACCGTACTTGGTGCCTGCCTTCTGGGAGTCTGTCCTCAGACCTAATCCTGTAGATATCTTACTCACTCATTGCTCCTATTCCACAGGGACACCATGATTAGCACAAACTGTTCTGAGAAGGGAGAATGGGGAGGGTCCAGCAAGAACCCCATACCTATAGCTCAGCCCTATTAGTCTGCTCTCCCTTAATGATCAAACCTCTCCCCTTCCACCTGTGTCCTCATCCATCTCTTCCCCTTCTTTCAATCCAGATGAAGTTTTTGATCTTTTTTGTATTGGAAAAATAAATTTTTACTTCCTATTTTAACCTTTCCAACTCTGTTATTTTGGGTATAAACTCTCTTCCCTTACATCCATAAGGCTTTTTATTTGTAATTTTCAAGAAGTTCTCTCTCAGAATCCTTTGTCTTTTCTTTCTTTTTCAAGATTATTTGTCTCTATGCTTGGAACTCAAAGCTGAGATTTTGACTCTTATTTCTTCCTTAACTGTATAATCCCTCACTGGGAAGATGATGAATTGTGTGGGAAGGGTAATGTGGAGGATGTCCAGGGTAAGAAAGATCAGTTAATATCTCAAAATACGATCGTATTAACCCACCATTATTAGCTTGCTAGAGTGAAAGAAATCTTTAGAGAGAAACATCTCAATCCCCTCAGAAAAATAGCCAAGTATTAATTGCTCCCACATATTTTGCCAGCATGGCATTTAGAACCAATTGATATTTCAGTTACAAGCAGTACTGAACAGAACAAACATCTCCATTATGTTTTTTCCATTTTCTGCTGATTATTTGGCTGTTTGTATCTTCAACATTCTAAAAGTAATCTCTATGGATGAGCAAACTTGAATTTGCTGTGGGTCATACACCGAGGTAGGCCTTATTTATTTATAAACTTATTTTTGGCTGCTTTGGGTCTTCGTTGCTGTGCGTGGCAGGGGCTTTCTATAGTTGCGGCGAGAGGGGTGGCTACTCTTAGTTGCGGTGCGCTGGCTTCTCGTTGCGGCGGCTTCTCTTGTTGCGGCGGCTTCTCCTGTTGCGGAGCATGGGCTCTAGGCACACCGGCTTCAGTAGTTGTGGCGCATGGGCTTAGTTGCTCCATGGCATGTGGCATCTTCCTGGACCAGGGATCGAACCCGTGTCCCCTGCATTGGTAGGCGGATTCTTAACCATTGCGCCACCAGGGAAGTCCCCGTGGCAAGCTTTTTACCTAACTTATTTCACATAATTTTGGGGAAGGAGTTATTTTCATCCCTATTTTTAGGTAAGAAAACTGAGTCCCAAAGAGGATAAATAACTTGCACCAAGGGCAGAAATCCAGTGAACGGCAGAGCTAGGACTTACACCCAGTTATTCCAAGTCCTTGCAATTTTTATTACATCTAGCTCTTGTCCTGCTCACTTTCAGTGGTGTTTTATGCCCCTGTGCCTTGCCGAACATCACTGGAGTGTGTACACACCCAGAATCAGTGTCATGACTGCAAGGAAATTGCTCAATACTTTTCAGGCTTGTTCAGGCAAAATTTCCCATCCTAATTAGATTTGAAGTTACCCACTCATGCTGTAAAGCAGAGCTGAAACACTGTGCAGTGGAGTTCTTCTTGTTTATTGTTCAGTTAAACCGGTAGTTCTCGACTACATTTTTTCTGAAATGTCAACTGCTTATTAAGTTGATGGGGGTGAGGGGACAATAAGTCAGGCCAAATGTGTTTCTATGTTTTAACGCCCATTTTCTTTCATTTGTTTGAGAAATGTTCACGATTCAAAATATGTGAATTCTTTAGTAATTAAGTTTTTACTTGTTTCTTTTGCTAAACTAAAAATGATACACATTGAGAGTGACTTCAACGTCTTTCATAGATAGCTTTTCTGTTCCCTCTTCTACATCTTTCCCTTTTTTTCTTCTTATAACTGACTTTTTCTCTTAAATCACAGTTATCCTTTCCAGAAAATAAAGATATGCAATGTGGAATTCACTCAGGTCTGAGGTGAAAATTGAAACAGAATTATATATGTTTACATAATGTATTACAATATACATATACAAATTCAAATTGTGTTTCTAAGATCTTTGGTAAATGTAATGTCCTTTAGAAAAGTGGGCACTTCTACTTTTCCACCAAAACAAATGTAGAACTGTAGGACTAAGTCTCCATCTGCAGATAAATCATAGGACTAGAAAGGATATTTAGTATTCCTAAAGGCAACATTTCTCAAAGTATAGTCTCAACCCCCTGTATTAGATTCATCTAGGGGAGGTTATTGGATCCTATTCTAGACCAGCCAAATCAGAATCTTTTGGGGAGAATCATGGAATCTACTTTTAACATGCCCCCGTGACGATTCTTTAACATACTTAAATTTGAGGACTTTTTCCTTGTGGCGTAGCTCTAGACCACCCTCACCTTCGAGTGAGAAACACACTTATAAAGTTCCAAGGAGCTTGAATCCATTTACACTCAATCTATTTTCCTTTCCTTCCTTCCTCTATCAACTTCCTTCCTCCCTTCCGTCTTTTCTGTATAGATATATTGATAGATAGATATGTAGATGATGGAGAGAGAACAGAGAGAATTATCTGCTAGCAGATAATGGTTCCTCCTTCCTGAAACTTATTCCTTTTGCCCTTTTTGAGTACAGAAGGATCCTCCACATTCTTACACCCAGCAACACCTCAAGGCACAGCTAAGCCTTGCCTTCTTTATGGGTTCTTTCTTGTCTTAGCGGCTCTTCTCTTAATCTCCTCTCAAGGTCTTTTTGTCCCTCATTTCATAAACACCAACACTGTGCACAGAGCCATAAAATGCATGGGACCACCGTGAAGAGACATATTGGCCCTACCATTATATCTTTTTATTTTCACCATTATATCTTTTATCAGGGCATTTAATAACCGGATTTAAAATGATATTTACTTATTATTAACTGTTTTGATACCTACATCTTTTTATCCTTCATACTTAGCTAGACATGGATTACATGGCTGGTGGAGATGGAGATCACCTATGCAATGATCTTCAGTCTTTTCAGAGATAACCCTTGTTTATGCCTACGCACACATCATACTCACACACAGTTCTGGCTAAATATCAGTAGTCCTCCACATAAACAGATTAGACATCATTTACCCCATGAAGTCTTCCCAAATCACCAAATCTGAAGGAATTGTCCTTTTTATGTTTTGTGCTCCATTATACAGACTGTCTCTGACTTACGATGGTTCAATGTAAAATTTTTTGACTTTAGGATGGTGGGACAGTGATAAGCATTCACTAGAAATGATACTTCGAATTGTGATTTTTGATCTATTTCCTGGCTACTGATATGCGGTAGGATCCTCTCTTGTGATGCTGGTTAGCAGCAGTGAGCTCCTGAGGGTAAACAATGAAACACTTACAAGTGTTTTGTACCCATACAATCATTCTGTTTTTCACTTTCAGTACAGTTATTCAATAAATTACATGAGATATTCAACACTTTATTATAAAATAAGCTTTGTGTTAGATTATTTTGCCCAACTGTAGGCTAATGTCCGTGTTCTGAGCATGTGTAAGGTTGGCCAGGTTAAGCTATGATGTTTGGTAGGTTAGATGTATTTAAATGCATTTTCGACTTATGATATTTTCATGTTATGATGGGTTTATCAGAATATATCCCCATCATAAGTCAAGGAAGATCTGTATTGCCATTAAAAACACTATGTTAGTATCTTTTGTAGTCTCTTTCTTACCTCACAGGTCAAACACTTTAAGAACAGATATTATTTTTTATGATGTGATCAGAGCCCAAAACAATTCCTAGCACACAGTAGTTACTCATTAAAATCTGCTGAATAAATAATTAAAAATTTAATTATTTGAAATAAAAGCAAGTTTGTATTGCTGTGATTATAGCTATTATTCCTTGAGAATGGAAACCTATCTGTGAACATTGTAGGTATTCAATACATATCTGCTGAATAAATATTAAACCGATAAATAAATTGTTCAGAAATGTAACTAAATTCAGTTTACCATGAGGATCATCACATGCTGTTAAACACACTGATGCTATTAAGCACGTACACTTACACATATTCACACCCATGTATTTTCTTATAATACTTTATCATGAAACATCTTACACTTAATTCCATCCTTTTTAAACTGAGGAAAGAGAAAATATCTTATATAAAAATATCTTATATCAAAGTATTTACCTACTAAATACCATTCAGATGACCACACTATAGTGTGGAATCTGATTTTTAATGAGTGTGTATGTGTGTCTGTACATATTGGTCCATATCTATGTCTATGTAGTTTCTAACAATATATCTGTATATGCACATTTACCTATGAATATACATATATATATGCAAATATATGTATGTATGTGTGTGTGTATATACATATATAGCCATATAGTTTTTCAGGATATACATTTTGTAAATATAAATACAGAAAGGAGAGACAAAGAGCTATGTAGTTTTCAGGAACTACAGGATATTTAAGCAAATTCACATATTTCTTTGTAATATCAAAATTATGTTTGCTTTAGAATTACTATAGAATCGGGCATAGGAATTAATGTTGTAGGATAGTTATAACAGATTTATATTGTCAATTTTTTTTCCTTCTAGTTTCTTCTGCTGTTTTTCTTCTTTCCCCTCACCTACCCCTCTTGCTCTTTAAACAATTCTTCACCTCAAATATATACACAAATAACATACTGAGAAGGGCCAATGACTGAATCATGTACCTTTAGTGAGGTTCCAAGTAAAAAGATCTAGTGACAGGATGCTTGCTGGAACTTGTGTTTACCATATTTTCCTCATCATTATATTCTCAGGCAGATGGGTCAATAAAAGAACATATCTGGGGCTTCCCTGGTGGCGCAGCGGTTAGGAATCCGCCTGCCAATGCAGAGCACACGGGTTCGAGCCCTGGTCCGGGAGGATCCCACATGCCGCGGAGCAGCTAAGCCCGTGCGCCACAACTACTGAGCCTACGCTCTGGAGCCCATGCTCCGCAATGATAGAAGCCACCGCAATGAGAAGCCCGTGTACCTCAACGAAGAGTAGCCCCCGCTTACTGCAACTGGAGAAGGCCCGTGCGCAGCAACGAAGACCCAACGCAGCCAAAAATAAATAAATAAATAAATTTATAAAAGAACATATCTACATCTACAGAGAATGCATCCCCATCTTAACACTTGAACCTTCTTGCTGGGCTGAGCCACGAGCTACTAGTGATTTGATTGGTCACAAGTAAACAAGGGGACAGAGCTTCCTGACATTGGAAAATGCATGTGGGAATTTCCATCCAACGCTCATTCTTTCCATGGCAGGCGCCTTTGAGCTGAGCTGAAGGTGGCAGGATATTATTCTCTAGGACTGTACCTTAATTCTTCATAACCTACAAACAGAAATGAGTCAAGGTTTTGAACCAGTAACAGTAGTCTCCACTGTGTGTTCTACTCTATGTCAGTGAATGTGATCTCACCTGAGTAGATGCAGAGGTATAATTTGGTGCTCTTGACTCAGGAGGATCTCCTCATTGTAGAAAAAGAGCTGCTTGCTTCATTTTGCAGGTTATCACTCTAAACCCTGATATGCTTGGCATCTGTGTCCTCCTGAAATTGTCTTATTACCTTGTGAATGGGCACCATGCCATGCTAGCAGATGGACATAAAAATGCCAGAAACCTGGGCTGTGTGTCATTTTTGAGTTTGAGTGTCTAGAAATCTATGATATTTTAAATGCAGCTTTGGAGCTTGAAACACACTTGGAGAGAACACTAGCACGCTCAGGGGCTGGTCAAATAATAGTACTGTAACATGCCGATGGTAGACAATGGCAGGTATAGATCCTGTACCTCTTTCTTAATCTATCACTATCAAAATGTCGTATTTAATTGCTGGGAATTTGTTCTAAGAAACACCAAGAGCCATGTCTCAGATGGCAACACAGAGGAGAAATACCATGGGCTTTGTTGACCACAAATAAATTACTTAACCTCTCTGAACCTGTTTTATCATTTATAAGATGTGAATTGAGGCAACAAATTACATAGTGTTAGGTATTTGTATATGAACCTCACAGAGTTACTGTGCAAGTGAAATACGACACTTTTTAAGAAAGTGCTCTGTGAATTGTACAGTATCATTCAAATGATAGTTGTGAGCTATTTTTTTTTTTTTTTTTTTGCACCTGTTAGTAGCCCAGCTAAATTTCCTATTGCTGATTGCAGTTCTGAGGAAGAGAATGTCAAGACTAAATTTGGGTATCAGAAGTTGTTGTTACTGAGTTGCTGAGGAGAGGTTAATAGTGAGCTCTATTTTGGCGAAAAAAAATTTTCCCAACTTGGAAAGGGCTAGATAATAATGAGCTCTTCACTGGGCAGACAAGCAGCAGGGCAATTTGTAGACCACATTTATGCTGCCCAAGAACAGGGAAGAGGTGAGAAATTTTCTGGTGATTTAAGGCATTAAAGACCACTGATCCAGATCACTTGGGCCCCAAAGTGAAAATCTGAGCGTGAATTATTCAGAATGGCTCCCTCTGCAGATCAGGGGCCATTGACCCTAGATTTGCTTACACTGGTTTTGGACCTCTGTGCCCAAAAGATTTCTGCCATTGTTCCATTTGACTTATATTCAAATAAAGTTAAAAAACAAACACATGAAAAAGTAGCAATCCGAGACTAATTTTACATTTTTTGTGTGCAATATAATTTACTCAAGCGTATGAACGTGGATGAGAATGGCATCATTGCACAACTTGGATCATAGATGTTAAATAATAGAAAGCATAAAACTTCTGCCTCTATCAAGCTCTACAATCTGTGAAGTTGAGAGAATTTGGCACTGGGTTCCCAGCTGCTTTTCAGAAAATGCTTTGGTTATTACTGAGACTGGATTCTTCCCCTTTTTTTCTGCCAGTGAGCCAGTTTTATGCTTGTTGAATGAGGAAGAGGAGATGAAATATACAATGAGGGCCTCCCCCACAGAGCTCTGTGATTGTGACATAATATGAAAAAGTGATTTCTTCTTACAGGTGTGGCTCATCTCAAGGTAAAGCCCAATATGTGACTAATGAGCCTGAGAAGTTGGCACATACTTAAAAAAAAACACTCATATCAGAATCTTATATTGCTAATTGTTTTCCTAAGATTTTTCTCGTTTTTATTTCATGTACCAGTTTAAGTCTATGTTGGTTTGTTTCAGCTTTATGAAGTGCTCATATGTGAGGCAGACAAAAGTGGGGGAAAAAAATCTGTATTTTAATGAGTAAGTATTCAGCTGATAAACTACCACAGGCTGAGACAAGGGAATCCAAATGGTGATTATGTTCCAATGAAATTATTTCTTCAATTCATTATCTTTCTTTAAAATTTTTTCAACAATATTTGGAGAAAAATACATTCACAGGGGTAATAGGTTGAATTTTGTATTGAAACAATACAGCTCCCCTTTTAGGGAACTAATTCGATTGGAGAATAAAAATGATATTAATTATTGAATTAATGTTAACTTCTTAAGTTTAGGATAATTTTAAATATGCTTAAAGTAAAACAGCGCTGATTAATATTTTTCAAGTATTATTACGACAGGAATAAAAATAAATCAGATTAAAACTATACTAGGGCTTCCCTGGTGGCGCAGTGGTTGAGAATCTGCCTGCCAATGCAGGGGACACGGGTTCGAGCCCTGGTATGGGAAGATCCCACATGCCGCGGAGCAACTAGGTCCGTGAGCCACAACTACTGAGCCTGCGCGTCTGGAGCCTGTGCTCCAGAGAGGCCGTGATAGTGAGAGGCCCGCGCACCGCGATGAAGAGTGGCCCCCGCTTGCCACAACTAGAGAAAGCCCTCGCACAGAAACGAAGACCCAACACAGCCAAAAATAAATAAATAAATAAATAAATTTATTAAAAAAAAAAAAACTATACTAGTAGAGGATGGTTTCAATGAAACCGACATCACACATCAATTTACTGTCTGGTTCGACACATTAATTGTCTTTTTTACCACTAAGAGTCCCCCTAGGGAAACATAACAACAATAATAACAAAAATAATAAAAACAATTAAATATGCCCAATTAATTTGCACAATCTGAGCAATCGGCTTTGTATGTGTCAGACTGCTTATGAAGTGCTAGAAAACTCTGGAAATCAGAGGGTGGGGAGCATGTGCTTCTTTCTATAAGCCTCGTGCCCTCCCATTTAGCTGTTCTGACATGAGCTACATATTGGCATAACTATTACCGATATCTTTCTAACTGCTCTAATAACAAATTCTTGTTATTTCAAAGTGTCTCAACTGGTGGGTCAGTGCTAGTGATTAGAATAGCGTAAGTGTATGTAGACTTAGTACTGTAATTTAATTTCATTGTAAATATTGAGTAGTGTATTTCCATGTAGACCATGAGAATTGAGCTGTACTGTTCTAAGCAGTAAATGAACTCTGACACTTCTCCATCAGTCCCTATCTAGTAATTTTTTATGACTCCAAAATGAAACACCTTTTTTTAAGAAGTCTCTTTTTATTAGTATAATATAGTACACGGTATTCCTTCACTATATATATGCAGGTTGGAATGAAAATATTAGCAGTTGATGTTTGCAGAGTGTTTTAGGGCTTACAAAGCCTCTTCATCTACCCCATTCTATTTAAAAAAGAACTGGAGACTCAAGGGAGTTAAGTGATTTGTCTAAGATTCATAGTTTGGTGAGTGGCACAGAGCAGACTTGACATCTTCTGACCCTAAATCCCAGGCTTTTCCCAATGCTAAACCATTTTCCCTGCAGAGTGCTCAAGGTTAAGGGCTTTGAGGTCAATGAACTGGGTTTGAATCCCAACACTTGGATTAACTTTGGGTAAGACATTTAACATCTTAGTCCATGGAAACTGGAGAAACTCTCAGTAACAATCTTATAGAGTTGTGAGAATGAAACAAAATAACTTGCTGCTTTGCTCCTGGCACAGTGCCTGGCACATTGCAATCAACCAATAAATATTGGTTATTGTTAACATATACAGTCATGTGCTTACTTATGCTTACTAATCATCATTTGTGTATTTGTGTGTTTTGGCTTCCCTCAAGTCTAAACTTGTCTCTCGAGTTTCTCAAGGGAAGTAACTTTCATTTATATTCTCTGTAGATGTTAGAGAAATGCTCTTGGAATGAATGTGGAAGTGAATGATGCTAGAAAAAGCTTTTGGAATGAATGTTGAAATGAATGAAAACAAAATGTCTCAATATGGCACTTAATTAAACTATTGGAAGTAATTGGAACCCATTATAAGCATCTATTCTAGAGAATATGAATAACTGAAAATCTGAATTTTTTTCACTTATAGTCCAATTAGTAGGAGTGCCTTCTGAATTATGATGCCAAGACTTTAGTTTATTCACTGATGCAGAAACTCTCTGCTTTCACATATAATCATTTTAATTTTTGCATATCTAGGTTTTTCATATGTTTTGGCAGTTCTCTCAGATAAATATTCTTATGTGCCATTAGAACCACAATATTAATATCTGAGCTTACCAAATAGCCAAATCTGTTTTTTTGTAGCTTTTTCACATTTGGTAACATTTAGTCATTATCATATAATCAGCCACAGTGTATAAAATTTTTGGAATTGCTTTCCTTTCTTAAAGACTTTATATCATATAAATAAAGACGAAATAACTTTCTTTAAACATATGAAGTATCACATCTAGAAGTGGAAGAAAAAGTAACAACACAGTACAGATGTGTGTGTAGCAAATAGGGCCAAGTGTATAAAATACTAAGTTCACTTTGGTTAAATTTCAAATTAATAAATGTATATCATTTCTGGGACAGTTATTGCATTTGTTGTCTTTTTTCATTACCAAACATGAAAATATAATCTTTCTCTCTTAGGAGTTCATCAAACTCCCTGCTTCTTCTGTCTCTGAGATTAAGTTCCCTTCCTGTAGGGAGGGTTGTGATGTCACAGAGAACAATGACTTCAGCTACTGTAGAAAGAGCCATAGCCAACCACTCACCAGCAACCAAGAGCTTGTTTTCAGGCAAATGTTCTTGGCAATAACAACACAAACAGCTTGATAATAAATAACTGTCTATGCTCTTCTCAGATTTTCCCACACTGCTTTAAAAATGGTTTTGGTAAGAAATTGAGATTAATACAAAGATATTAATTAAAATAAAATGGCCAGGGATTTATAACTTACAAGAATAACTCTCCAAGAGGCTACTCTCCTGGTGGGCTCCAAAACCACTGGGAATCATTCCAAAATCTATTGCCTTTCTGAGTATCAAAACCATTAGACAGCGGAAGAGACCAATGTCAGCAAGATCCATCAGTCTGTGATGGCACCAGGGTCTTCAGAATCCTGAGATTCAGACCAGGCTGGCTCCCAGGCTCTTGTCAATTGGAAAGCTGGTTCTGAAGCCCCAGTCAGAGAGTGTAGGGCAGTTTCTTATTCACTCCTAAGGGCGGGGAGCTCCAGGGCATCGTAGGGTGCCTCAAACCACATTGATTTATCTAAGGGAATGCTAGCTTTCCAGAGGATTAATCTTCTTGGTTATCTTCTGATGAAAATAGCTCTTAATTTACCACACCTTGGGGAAATTTCTGCATATGCACAGTTCTCCATGCTCCACAGAAGGTTTCTTACACATGCAGACACACATAGGGTACGCAAACACATACACATATATATGTATATTTAAAATTGTGGTACTATTTTTTTAGTTCATTTACATAATGTATCACATACATGTGATGTACTAGGTGCTAAGGTGATTGCAAAAGAATATGCTACAAATCTTGCTTTCAATGAGATTATATATAATCAATGACAGAGTTGGAGATTTAAAAAAAGTAGGCCCATCTAGTCCCATTCTCTCAATTTATAGATGAAGAGCCTGGGGCTCAGAAAGATTGAATACTTATGTCACACAAATCAGTAGTAGATTCAGGCCCCAGTCTCCCATAATTGTAACAATAATACCTTCAGTGGCTTAGATTGTTACCACCACTACAATTGCTCTAATCCTTATTAAGCACCAGGCTAGTGCTAAGTGATTTGCATGCATTGTCTCATTTAATGACCCAGCAAGGTCAGTACTACCACTATCCCCATTTTATGGGTCACCCTGCTGGCAATGGCAGAGAAGAAGTTCGAGTGTTCTGCTGTCTGATTTGATATTCCGTGCCCTCAACCAGAGAGATTTCCATATGCAGTGCCCTTTTCCTTACATGCTTGATTTAACAAAAAAACTGAGAGTCAGTATATACTAAAATGCTAAATATAATCAGGTGCCAAAGCAACGGTAGAGATAATGGATGCTCAGGGTGGTTGGAAAGGGTGCAAGTCCTGCTTGCCACTCCATGGAGAGTGTACGAGGAAAGATGCAGAGTGGGGCGCTGAGCAGGTGTAGGGGGAGGGGATGTGAGGAGCCTAAGCTTACTGAAGGGGTATGCAGTGGGAGGGCTAGATTGCAGGTATTAATGAGGACCTTTGGCACTCTCAAGATGAGTAGCCACTTTTTATAGCTATTGTTACTACTTTGGCTTTGCTGGTTTTTAAAAATTAAGGCATGTGTCTTTTTACTTGGTGTTCCAACTGCTTTTAATTTATATATTAATTTGCTAATTCTGAAGGGCAAGACACTATGAAAGGTTATTCCAAAACTAATGTATTATTGCACTGTATTATGTGACTGTGCATGATATTTTTGGTTTTTCATCCTAAAAAATCAGGGAAATAAAGTCTCCAGCAAATGGTCTTTCTCCAAGGCTTTACCTTCACAGACTGCTTTGGATAGTTCTGCATTTGCTTTTGTGAGCTAGATGATTATGAATTGATCACTGGAAGGAAATTTTAAAAAGCAAGCGTGGTATTTAGACAATTTTGGAGGAGGGGAAGAAGAAAAAGGGAGTAACTGTACAGGATAATTAAGTTCCATCTTTGTGTTCGTCTTAGAAGTTCAGGCCTGTTTAACTGACCTACTCTAACTTACTGCAAAGGAAACATTAACAGCAGTGGAGGTATAAATATTATGTAGTGCTGTTATGCTTGTGTTAAAACAAAAAAAAGACAAAAGCCTTGTAGTTTTTAAAAATGGTACATTTGCTGTACTGGATAAGAAACCCAAATGTATAGCTCTGTAGCACCACCTTAAAATAATACCTTAAGTAGGGAAGGCTCCCTTGTCTTTTCTTAAACTGACTTAGTTGAGCACTAGTATGGTCAATAAAAGCATAACACTGGGAAAACAGTTTTCAGAAGTTTGTGCTATTTTTCTATCAGCTGTCTTACATGGAGAGCTTTAATGACTCTCTCTGTCACACTAATGGGCATTTCTGTGTGTTTCAGCAAGTCAACTACTTCTGGCTTATCCTGTTGGCCCCATTACCATTCACCTGCAGGCAACGGAAGCTCAAAGGAAGGTAGGGAGACGCAGCTCCTGAATTCCCTCTGAGACTCAAAAGAGGAGGTTTGTGGCTATTTTTCATAGAAAAGTTAACCTTGCAATTGACCACTTGACCATCCAACTATATGTAATATGGCTCTGGTTTCAGTATTAAATTACACACTTAGTAGTGCATACATGACAGAAAGCTCATTCAATTAATTTCTCGGCTTTTCCATTTGTCTTGGAAGGCATTTTCTTTCTTCACAGAAGCAGCCCTTGATTAAGTGGGGGAAGGCATACCTTAGGCTCTTCACTGTCGGGATGTTCAAATGATGAAAATATCATCTTTGATATGCTCCATTGAAAACATCTTGTATGTGGAGTAGAGATGCATATCCCTGGAGAAGGCTGTCCTGTGTTATAGAGCAGGTAAACTGGCGGGGATGGAGGCACTTCACTGAAAGTCTCCTGTAGCCCCACATTAATATGCTTGGACTTGAGCCTGATGCTTCCCAAACAGACTAGATGGTGCCCCTTGCTTAGATTCTGCTCCTGACAGGCCACGGGCTGGAGGGTGATTCTTGTTGGACTCTGCAGTTGTCTGGCTTTCCTTGTTTGACAGAATCCAATTCTCCTGACCTTCAGGACATGGAGCAGACCTCATCGCTTCCACCTGGCCTGCACAGTAAGTAAAGCTATGCCCCTGGAATACCGCTGCCATGGTTAGTTTAATTTTAATTTATTGCAGAGATGGTTTTATGCATATGACTTTATAACTGTGCACGTACTCTGAGACCTCTGAAGGTCAAATAAATAATAAATGCTCATTAAGGGCTTCGTGCTTTCGCTGAAACTGGCCAAGAAAGGTGTCACTGGTGATACTTTCATGTGGACAAATAGCATCCAAGTCAAGTAGGATCTAGTATTAAACTATTACAGTATTTGGTTCTGCTGCTCTAGAAAATTATATGCCGGCAATGCCTAGTCAATCATTAAAATAGTGGGACCATTTAAAACTGGGAGGTACTTGCTGTTTAATCTATTTTTCTTTTAAACCATTGGAATTTGGGGGGTTATCCTTCTTTGCTCTGTGTGTGTGTATGTGTGTACGTGTGTAGAATGGGAGAGAAAGTGGAAAGGGGGGAGAGAAAGAATAAGTTCTCACACTTCTTAAAGAAGTCTCCTGTTAGAGGTTACAAAAGGAAACCCTGATTTTTACCTGTGGATGAGGTACAGAACAGGGTACCAAGGTGATCCCAGGCTGCAGCTGCAGAATTCCTGCCATGAAAATCCTGGCGTCCACACGTCGTGTGTTCAGACCCCTTCAAGGTGGAAGTGCTGCCCCCATCTCTGACATGCTGTCTCTTTCTCCGTATCCCTGGGCTGCCAAGGGGGTCCTGGATGTGGATCAACGAGAAAGCGCTCAGTGTGCCCAAGGCCTCCTATCTGAAAAATGCTGAATCACTGGACTTTGGAACGTGAATAAAAGTTAATTCTCTTAAAGAATAAAACATAGAATTCTGACAATTTTGGTTGATAGCACTCATATAATCTTAACAAACAACACAACCCATTAACGTGATAGGGAATTCTACTTTATAAACTTCAGTGTTATGCTATGTTCCAAGCACGCTCTCCTTCACATTAACTTAAGATATGTTTATAACCTAATTATGTACATACATTCTATTCCTTATCCTAAACATATTTATAGCTAAGAAAGGAAACCTAAAATTGGAGCTGATTATGTTTTTTTCATTGGCTTAAAAGCAACCATGAGCATATAACCTTTTTGGAAACTCAGCTTTCCTTGAAAACAAACAAACAAAACCAAAACAGAGATCCTAGCTTTTGATTTTAATAATGTAGAATTAATCTTAATTTAGAAGGATAATCATCATGGATTATTATAGTCTGTATTTATTTGATGTGCCTAATTCTTACCTTTCTGTTTTAATACCTTTGTTCATGTCGGTAACTACACTCAAATGGAGATACCCTGGTAATTGAAATCTCTCTCCAATTCCTAAATCAAATCTTTGGTCCTCATTCTACTCAAGAGCCAGTTTGGATCAGGTCTGGAATGGTGGAGAAGATAAAGTGTGGAAAGGTGTGGGAGAATACGAAGTTGCATTCCCAAGTTTATTCCTTTTCCTAGCTTCTTCCCTGTAAGTCCTCCCAGTGAATCTACCTGAAGATTTGATTACGTCCCTTCCATAAACCGACAGGATTAGTTTTAATCCATCCAAAGTTCTTACCTTGTTTTGGGTGTCTTAGAGTTTTCCTTGATGTGGACAAATTTAATTAATTTTTTTATGGCCCGAAAGACCACCATCATCCTGATTTGCATTATTGACTTTCCTTATAAGCTCTACAGGCTAAACATAAAAATAAAAGAAAAATCATTTTAGTCCTGTCAATTCCACGTGGCCGTACTGCCTTTAAAGTGTAGAACCCTTAGTCATTGGTATATAATTGCTAACAAGGTGATTTTTTTCAGCCTTATTTTGAAATATTGTTTTAAACTCACAGGATTCCCAAGGTCTAGACAAGCATATCCAGGCTGAGCAAATGCAAAGTCAAGAATAAATGCAAACATCATTCAATAAGGATATTCGAGTGCCAGGTACTCTGCCAGGTCTTTGACATGCATTATATCATTTACTCCTCATGGCCACTGCATGAGGGAAGTATTCATACTTACCCAGTTCACAGATGAGGAGACTGAGGCTGAGAGAGTAACAGACTCAAGGCAAGTAGACAGGCTGAGATTTCACCCAGGTCTATCTGACTCCAAAGTCTGTGCTCTGAACTACAGAGCTTCAACATCGTGAATCAAAACATTAATTGGTAAGTAGTGAAAAGGGAGGCTTTGCATTAAAAGTAAAAAGCATTTTTTTTTCTAAAGAAAATCGGTCGTTAAAAAACTTCAGTGTAAAAAGGTAGGGGACCTCATATGTCTGCCGGGCAATTCCTCTCCTGTGAATTTAGATCCAATCCACTATCAATATTTTCTGGCAGTATTTCTTTCCTTTTACCGCTACATCATTCATAAAGTTCAGTGTTTCCAGAACTATAACACGCCAATCCTTACCATGCTTTCTCAGCACTATTTGTATTTTAAATGACTGGAACCATTGCAGCCAATCACATTAGAAGACAGAGGACACTGTTGTTAATTCCAGGCAATATGTGAAGGGAGTAAAAACCCTGAGCGCTCTACACAACCATTTCCCAGATGTTTGTCAGACTTGTCTATTTTCTCTAACTCACGTGCAGAGAAACCCAGACAAATCTGTACTTTTTCTTTTGTATTGACCAAGTTCTAGGAATAAAATGTTTTCCTGAGCAACAAAAACAAAAAATAGAGTGCTTGTAGTTTAAGCTGTAATATATTTATTTGTAGCTTTTCTGAAGTGTGTCTCTTTTGTGCAGAACTTTTAACGTGATTGCTTTTTTTAAAGCAACTGCTCAGCATTGCTCCTTAGACCCACAGACGTTAAAAACATCCTAAATGAAGAGAAAAATTTCAAGGAAAAGATTTGGCATTAGAAAGCAAAATGGGAAAAGTAGTAATTCTCTTTTAGAGGAGCTCTGATTTATTTAGAATCCTAATTCAGCTTCCTATAGATGGATATTCCTTTAACAGGAACCCATCCCTTTCTAAGTATTAATTTCCTCTTTTATATAATTGTAATATTCCTTCCATACTTATATTACAAGCTTCTGATGGTGAAGAGGTGAGATAATCAGCAGCTCATTAAAGTTAGAATATTCTAATTTTACTAGTAAAAAATGTAAAAAAAAAAAAATTCTATGTAAGCAAGTAAAATAAATTTGCCACATACAAATGAGGTAGTGCTCTTACAGTCAAACTTTGGGACAGATTAGATTTTAAACAGGGAACCCACAAGCTAAATTAAGAAAAAAAAAGAATAGGTTGAGATGAAAGGGTTGCCAAGGAACACATTGAACACTTGTGCAATCATTCAGTGCTTTTTTTTTTAAAATAAATTTATTTATTTATTTTTGGCTGCATTGGGTCTTCGTCGCTGCGCGCGGGCTTTCTCTAGTTGTGGTGAGTGGGGTCTACTCTTCATTGTGATGCACATGCTTCTCATTGCAGTGACTTCTCTGTTGCAGAGCACGGACTCTAGGCACACGGGCTTCAGTAGTTGAGGCTCACAGGCTCAGTAGTTGTGGCCCACGGGTTCTAGGGAGCAGGCTCAGTAGTTATGGCGCACGGGCTTTGTTGCTCCGCAGCATGTGGGATCTTCCCAGACCAGGGCTCGAACGCGTGTCCCCTGCATTGGCAGGTGGATTCTTAACCACTGCGCCACCAGGGAAGCCCTCATTCAGTGCTTTTGACAATAAGGTAGATATTACATATATAAGGAAGAGTGTTTTATTACTATTATTTTTGACACCAGAATAGTCAAATATTTTTCTGCATCTTTTATAGGGCACCTCACAGTGCCTGGACTATTGCAAGTGCTCAGTAAATCTCTGCTAATTTGACAAACCCTCTCTCATTTTTAGTGATTATCTCTTTTGAGGGAAGCAATTCAATATGAACTTCTAGAGCCTACAGTTAGTGAGCTAGCAGCCTGGAGCCACAGGGGTTAAAGAGCATGTGTCTTAGAGTCAGAAGGACTTGGGCTTGAATGAAGCTCCTATTAGAGCTGTGTGATGGGGGCAAAGTACACAATGTCTTTGATCCTCAGTTTCCTCATCTGTAAAATGGGGGAAATGATACCTATATCACAGTGGTTTTGTATGAATTAAACTGGATAAAGCATTTAAAGTGTTCAGTGCAGTGCAGGCACACAAAAATTGCCCGCTAAAGCGTAGCTATTATTATTCATTGTGGTAGTGGTAGTGTCATGATATTTCCTCCCTCTGTCCTTCCCTCTTCTCTGCCTTCTCTCCTTTCTTCCTTTTTCCCTTTCTTCTTTCTCTCCTAGCCACAAATAGAAGGGGATGTCCCATAATGGAATTACCGTTATAAAATGCCTCAATTACTATAATGTTCTTGTATGGTCATGCTCTGATAATACTGAGTGCTGTCACTGAAAATGCTGAAGGACAATTTTAAAGGTAAGGTCTTGAAAATTTGGATTTTTCTATCATCCTCCCTAGCCCTATGCCTTAGTAACCATCTGTATTTCTCTTAATCCATTTGTGGCCCAGTAGGTTGCTCTTCCTTTTTACTTTAACAAGTCTCTATCTGTAGAGATTCCACTGTTGTTGTGACAACAGTTGGAGTGGATCACTGCCTTGCAAAGAACCATCACCTGAATCTTCTCACTCCCAGGTAATAACCAGAGAGAGCTAGTCTCACTTCCTTATCCTTGTTTCTCCTTAAACTTAAGAAGAAATTAAAATTTAAAATATACTGTATTAGTTTTCTTGGGCTACTGTACCACAGTATCACAAACTGGGGTGGCTTAAAACAACAGAAATGTATTATCTCATAGTTCTAGAAGCTAGAAGTCCAAAATCAAGGGGTTGGCAGGGCCATGGTCCCACTGACACCTGTAGGAGAGAATCCTTGTCTTTTTTAGCTTCTGGTGTTTGGTGGTAATTCTTCATGTTTCTTGGCTTGTAGATTCATCACTCCATCTCTGCCTCTGTCATAATGAGGCCATCTTCTTCCTGTGTGTCTCTTCTTCTCTTTATTAGGACAATAGTCACATTGGACTAAGGGCCCAGCATACTCTAGTATGACCTTAGCTTAACTCAATGAATTATATTTGCAACAACTCTATTTCCAAATGAGACTGCATTCTCAGGTACTGGGGTTAGGACTTCAACATATCCTTTAGGGGGACACAATTTATTCCATAATATACATTACAATGCTTAAGCTAAGTAAAATAAATTTTCAAGTAATTCTAGTGAAATTCAGAATAAATCTGATGGTGTTGTCAAGTACAGGGAAGAAGGAAAAAATTAGAAAGGATTAGATCGGCCAACAGATATTTACTGAGCCCTTAATGTGTGCAACCATGTAGAATACTCTTTAAGCATCCGATAATCTATTTATCTTCAAGGACTTCACAATTGAATTGAAGGATTTTGGATACTACACGTGTTTAGAAGCAAACAGAAAAACATTTTCTTACCTTAAAACATAGTCAACAACCAAGAAATGAACAAAAATACCTCTGTGCCACACCAGCCCAAAGTGAGGTTTCCAAGTCTGCACTATATGCATGTGGTTTCCTTGTAGAAAAGTAGTTCAATAGCCTATTAACTCCTATGCAACATATAATTGTAGCAATCATATCCATTTGATTTTCCTGTCTACCACAGACTAGTCAGGCATATTGAAAGCAATGAGAATAACAACTGAAAACCTGACAATAAAAGAAAGGATATGAAGGAAAAAGAGAACTAACAGGAGAACTGAAATTTTGTTACTTTCTGAAATCATGTAGTGTAGAGACAACCCGATATGCTTTGTCAGGTTTTGTGAACCTTATTCCTTACAATACAATATAATAATTGGTGTTCAATGTAATGATCCCAAGATATGTAGAAGCATTTAGATTCTGACCAATATGTTATATTTAATAAGGCAGACACATTTGTAACATATTTTAGAGTTTGTTCCAAAATTGTTAAAAAATATTAAATGATAAAACCAAACTATTTACAGAACTTAATCTACAACGACAGAGCCCAAGAGTGTTTTTGGCAGGTTTTACTTAAGTGCAAACGAGTGGCAGATACATGTTTAGAATTTCAGTGCAGAGGAGGGAGATAAAAATGCTGGGTTGGAATGGTCATAGATAATGTCCAGAAATTGGCCCCTCGTTAGCACTTAGAAACACAGCTGGGTTTACTGTACTCCAGAGTTGTATGAGTCTAGTGAAATAGGCTCTAGCACTTTTCCCATCAAGAGTGGTCCGTATGGGAAGCCCACTGTCATAGATGATCCTGTACACTTCAGAGCCTAGCATGATTCAGGAACTGACTAGGCAGTTCAGTTTTCCTCTTGGTTAGATTGCAGACTTTCCAGGAGAGGCATTACAAACTCAAATGCCTTCAGGGATCTAGCAGGCAATATAAATGAATTAAGTGTGACAGGTATGAGATATTATTTGGAAACAAATTTGGACAGAACGTGCCCCTCTAAAAGCATTATCATTCGTATTTTCTTTATAATCTGTGCCTTTAAAATTATCCAGCCTGGAACTGAATTCGGATCTAGAGCCTCCGGATCACAGCCTTGGCATCTAGCATCAACCCATCCAGTTCCAGACCCAACATGACCTTGGTTTCTTACGGCTCAGGCCTGCTATCATTCTCTTTGCTCTGTTTTCACCCAATGGCCTTGGTATTCCGGAATTGAGAAGTGAGAGAATATCCACTGGTCTAACACTTACCAAAGAATGTTTTTAAGGACATTGGTCCTGTGAGATATTCCTAAAAAAATAGGATCTTGTTATCAAATAATTATGGTAAATAACACACACTATACCCCCTTTCAAATGATCACTATACACATTCACATATTAAAAGCTCTGAGACGACTTTTAGTAAAGAAAATGGATAATTCAATGTCTTAATTCAAAGCTAACCACACTTAGTTTGTTACTGAACTTCCCTCCTCCTTTATAATTACATCATGAAGAGCTAATGTTCCATGGAGCACGCTCTGCAAAACACTGAGACATTACCTCTTATGGAACTCTATATTAAATTGTATAAGTGAGAAAGGCAGAACTAATTCTTGAACATGCAAAGAGTTTATATAAACTTGTTTAGCGTTTCCATACGGGGAGGAAACATCCATCAATGATGTCCCACTTTGTCCGTCCAATAAATGCTAGGGAAAATCTTTGGCCCTTTTCTCCACCCAATTATTTGCTTCACCCCAGAGGCAAGAGTAACTTCCCTGGTTTGGCCATGTCTTGGTTATTAGTGTGTGAGCTTACTCCTACCCCCAAATCTGGAAACAGGCTATTATTTTCTTTCTCTCCCTTAGACCACTAGCCTGTAAGAGACAGGGTATCTCCCTTTCCTCCTCCTCCGTCGGATCTTTAGAAGGGCAGGACTTTTGCCCTTGGTAGGAGGGAAGTTGTGCCTTCTTCTCTAGTCCAGTTTTACTAGGCAGGTCCCTACATTAGACAACACAGCTGACCTGCCTCTGACTTCTGTGACTGAATTCTTTGTGTACATACTCAATTGGCCATTACCTGAAGGTGAAAAGGGACCAGTGGCAGGATTCAGACAGCAAACCCACTCACAGCCTTCAACATTATGCACGGAATAAAAAATCAACTCTACTAACCCACTGCCCAGGCCATTAACATGAGTAGCAGAACCTCTTTGTGGTCTGCTGACCATTGTGGACTGAGAGAGAGAGAATGGCACTTACCAGAGAGGCCACTTATTGTTTTAGGTTCCTTTTCTTTTTTTTCTTTCTTTCTTTCTTTTTGTTTTTAAACCATAACCTTCAGAAATCAGTTAGAAAAGACCTTTTGCATTCTCAGGCTATAATTTTTTTTGAAGAAATGATGTAATAGGCTGCTCTATTTCTAATCTTGAGAATATTTGGTTTTGGGTGCATTTCAAATGTTGATGCTAGACTGATATGAAAATGCCTGTTCGTGCTCAAAATCCAGGACAAAGGTTATTTCCACCAAGCTCAATAGAAAGTAATAAATAATTCTGAAATATTGTCTTAAAATAAGAATATAAAATATTATAACTTGTCAAGCCTTCAAGTCTATGTTTGCTTATTATTGCCAACCCAGCAGGTATAACAAAGGCTCCTGCCTCTGGCCTGACATTTCAGCTGCCAGGAGAGGTCCATCTCTGCTCACCAAGCCTTGTTTATCAAAGTTTCAGCCATTCTTTCAAAATCTCTTATTCCATGCCAGATGCATCTTAATTGTACTAATTCTCTCTGTTATATCGATATGTCAATAAGGATTCTCCATCTTGCCCACTGTATTTGCAATATCTGGGACTGTGATAAATAATGCATTCCTGATGATACATTGAGG
This sequence comes from Eubalaena glacialis, assembly GCF_028564815.1. NCBI lineage: Eukaryota > Metazoa > Chordata > Mammalia > Artiodactyla > Balaenidae > Eubalaena > Eubalaena glacialis. The sequence continues at coordinate 171,868,202 of NC_083716.1, forward strand.
CTATTTGTATGAAAGCACTACTAAAGCTAATATAGCTACAAGAAAAAACCATCATTAATCTGAATTCATAGGACCTCTTGCGAGGGTTTATTTCTGCAAAAATAATAGTGTCTTGAGGGTTGGTCTAGAATGAAAGGAAAATAGAGGCTACTTACATCTGCCTCACTGCTTCACAGATGTGTTGAAGTGAAATGCAAAACTCTTGTGGACTTGGTAGTGACTTTAAATCCCATCCCTGTATTCTTTCCATTGGTAGAAGAAAAAATTTGGTATATGAGCTATATCATCCTATAGTCACATATTCTATTCAGAGCTAAAACCCATTAGCTCAGTTACATAGTTTAATAACAACCTGTATCACACATTGCTGTTGCAACAAATGACATTATATAAAGGTAGATTTCTATCTTTTCCTTTGCGTTTTCATTGTTAAAACAACTGACATAAAATCAGGATAACTGAGTTAGTTTTTATCGCTAGAAAGGAAAGAAAATACAGTAAGAGTTTGAGCGTATGGTTATCCTTCAACCTGTGTGTACACAGTGGAAGTTTATGTCCTATGCCACCTCTCAGAAGCAGGGGTCTTGTGCTTAGGAAGACTGTCAGAACCTTCACTGGATGCCTTTTTCACCTGCTAAGATGATTTCTTGATCCAAAATGTGATTAAACAGTAATGTTCTATAAAGCTTTTAAAATAAAATAAAGCAGCTACACTCTAAAAGCAAAGAACATCATCTTTAGAGCATCTCACTTTAAATAATATCTTGTTAAGGATTGTCCCACTTAACCAGTGTGCATCAAAGCTTATGCCTCTCGAGTGTGCTGACACTCTGTGCTCAGGAAATTTTGGTCTGATTCCCAGTGCTGGCAGACAAATTGTGGATCATAAATCCTGGTATATGGCAATGGTTTTCTAGATCAACAGGAGACACTCTAGACAAGAAACAGAGAAAGAGGAGAGGAGGTAGATTCACCTCTCTGTAGTCCACAAAGCTTTCTGATGCCCTTACAAGGATTTTGAGTGCATTTCTGCCAGTATCAGCAATGGTGAAGTTCACCTTCACTAAAATCTAATTCCAGCACTAACTGGCAGGCCAGCACTAGTGAAAATAACATTCTGGTTTCCTCCATGACCCCAGTCCCGACATGATAACGGGAGCCCTCAACAACTTATTTCTAGCTTGGAATTCTTCATGGTTTATTTAGTTTGACTGCCTGTCGGAGATTGCCATTATGAATACAGTTGCTAGGGAAGGCCTGCCATCGTGCTGTTTGGCTTTTAAAGGGGTCAGGATTTTGCAACATCTCAAATAACACTTACGGCTTAATGTCTGCAAACAATGCAGCATTTAACATTTACTATGCATGAAGAGGATCATAGTTCATCATTTATTATTCAAAAATTATGTAAAATATTTTTATGATGGAATATGAAGAATGTGTTCAAAATATTCATGTATATAAACAACACATAATAAATTTACCTTAAAACATCAATATGTAATCAAAGAGGTATCTGGAGTTGTGCAACATGGAGCCAAATTTTAAATATTTCAAAATTCAGACTTTTAATCACATATCTTTCAAGTGGATGAGACTGAGCTCTGGTACTCTTCAGGGAAGTGAACATTTAATTCCCTTTCCAAGGAGGCTATCACTTTTATGGTAGAGAAGGGCTAGGTTCATCATAATTTAACCACGCAAATTTCTCAATTCAAAAATTGATTGCCTGCTCCATCTTCCCATCATACTTGTTTCAACGACATGTTTTGGTTCCCTATAAAAGAAGGTGATTGTGAATACTGGTTCTTGGAAACTGGCAAGAATGGAAAACATTGTAGTCCAAGTGAAGATGGTGTGAGCAGTGTGGCTGATGTGATTTTTTGTCCTCATTTGTGATTCAAATCCCAGAACTTCTCTCAAACAGGAGGGTAGATTTCAATAAAATGTTAAAGCCAAATGACTTGGGTGAGAGAATAAAAATGGATCCAATAAAATTTTTCTATTAACAAGATATATAAATAATACAAACCTTTAGCTACTGATTTTGTAGTAAGACGTCTATTTTGTTAAAAGAGTGACTTCAATGAGTTTAAATGCCACACATTTGAGGGGCAGCCTACAAAGAGCTATCCAGAGTCTTGAATCTCTTTACAGACTTGATCCATTTGTATTGGAAATAAATCATTTCCAAATTATTATTTTAATTATGTATGACACAATAGTACATCCTGCAAAAGTGATAAATTCTTTATAATATTTAAACTCATTATAGCTCACATTAAGTCTTTCTAGGAGGGGGTGACAATCTAGCTTCATAGGAGAATCACAAAGATTATAAGTTAATGAAGTAAGTCTCTTTCCCTCCTTTATTTGCCTTTTCTCCTCTCTAGCTGTTTGTTGTCTTCATTTCTTGTTGTCCTTATTGTTTACTTATGTTAGCACTGTACTTTTTAAAATACTGATATGCTTAATAAATATTTATTAAGTACCAATTATGTACAAGCATGGTGCTAGGTGCTTAAAAAATGTTCTAATTAAAAATTTTACTTGCTCTAAATAACACAGTCAGCTAGAGGTAGATCAAGCATTGGAAATCAGATCTTTGCATTATATCAACCCATAATACACGTGGCAATTTTATTCTATGAACATGATTTAAACTTCTACTTAAGTAGAACATTGCATGTTTTGAGTTAGTTTTGTTTGCTCCCAAATTACATCTATAAGGTTTGAATTATTAGCTGCCATTGACTTTAATTAAACTCATTATGGCCTCACATGTGTGGCACTTGTTAAGGAGGGGAAAAAAAAGTTTAAAAATGAGCCAAATGACTTGATACACGCTCTCTCAGCAAATAACCATAACAAGCCATGCTGGGCCACAACTCAGCTAGCAATGTGCTACTTGACCCTCGCCAGTGTTTTTATGCTAAAAAAATGTGTGTTCATCTTCCTTATTCTTCAATAAAGGATGTACTCCATTCAAATGAATGCCTTCAGTGATTTGGTTTGAATGGAAGTGCAGGCACAACATGATTTTCTTATTATTTCCTTTATGCAGGATAGGCTCTCAACTAAACAGTACTAGCTAATTGGGTCCTTCTTAGTCCATGTCACCAGAATATCCAAACATTCATTTAGGAAAGGAAAATATCAGCCATACAGATGCTCTAATGGCAGGGTGCCACACACCTCTATGTCTGGAGTCATCCAGATGGCTGACTAAATGGCTTGGATTCATGTGGGTGTTCCTCACTGTATAGACAATGCTTCTGGGACAATTAAAAGAAAAAAATTACTCATGTTCAAACTCTTTAATGAACTGCATTGCAGGGCATTTTTTTTTTTAATTAAAAAATGTACTTACGTATTTTTCATTTAGTGTTTCAGTTTCATTACTTCAAAAATGCTAGAACAGAGGCCTAGAAAGGTGAAAGAATTACCCAAGGTCACCTACACTCACTAGGAAGTGACAGAACATTACCTTGAACTCAGATGACTTGCAATTAAAAGCTTTTTACCATACCCCGCTACCTATATGAATACTGTAAGCATCAGATTACCTGTTTGCCTGTCAAAATATCACCTACACACTCCAGGAATCCCCAAACCCTTCTCATTTGCCAAGGTGGACTAGGGAGAGAGGGAGGCACCATCTAATTATATATCGATCTATAGTTTTCAAAGCACATTTACGCAAAGAAATCTCACTCAATTGTTTATTCCTCCATGTATTTATTCAACAACTTATCATTGAGACCTTTTCTACCAGTGTCCTGATCTATCCCCATCAGGTAGCTAGTCCTGTTCCTTCTCCCCTCTCCTATTCCATTCATCAAGTCTCAGCTCCTATGATTCTAGTTTGTTCTATGAGGTGTTGGTAATTTTTTTCTCAGTCTTTCATATGTCTTTAATTTTCTCCAAGGCCTAAATGGAAAAATGAGAAATGTGATGAGGTGAGGGCAGGTTGTAAAAATAAGTGAATAGGTTAGGATAGTTAATGATCATCAGTTCCATGCATTTCCTGGCTATACCCTAACTGTCACTTCTTCCTTCCCCCCAAATCAAAAGGGTTATGTGTTTACTTTAGTGACTCAGGGGGTGTATGTAGGATCACAAGTTTGCATTAAGTTCTGCAATGACCAGTAGGGAAAGAAATAGTGGTGAGGAATGGTAGTAATGGAGAGTCAATAGTTCTTAAAGGAAAAGAGTAAGAGTGTGTGTGTGTGGGTGTGTGTGTGTGTAGGAACAGACTAAAAGTAGGAAAGCTATACTAATGGTGACTGAAAAAGAGGATGACAGCAGAGACGGCAAGAAGGAAACTCTTGGCCAAAGTCTTACCATTCCAGCCCCTGCAGCTAAGAGGAATTCCCTTCTCACTGCCTGTGGTGAGCATGTATCACCAAAGTCCTAACTTGGAATTTTGAATGTGTTTTCCCATAGAATATTATTGAAAGTTGTTGAATTCTTCAGTTCTGTTTATATAATACATCCGGTAAATGATAAATTATACAAGCATTGTTTCCTTGGGAATATGTCCTTTGCATTCTTAATAGCAGATTGACAAATTGTCTTTTAGAGCACAAACTGTTCTTAAAAAGGAGAGGGCCTACATTAGATTACAGTGACATCTCTAACTGTAGTGTATAGACATCTTGAGTCACTGTTCAATTAAACACAAACATCATGGAATAAGACATCAGCAGGGATTTAACCATTAAGGAAAAGTTGATATTTAACATGATGATACAAGGCTTTGAAAAAAATGGACTTTGTTTCTTTAGTACATAAGAGGATAAACAGAAAGTAACATTTGTTAAATGTTTATAGCTACTAGGCTCTATGCTAAATGCTTTATATTAGCTCAGTTAATTTTCATAGAAATCAAAGGAAATGGTCATTATTATCCCGATTTACAGGTGAGAGAACTGAGTCTCAGAAAGGTTAAGAGATTTGTAAAGGTTGAAGTGAGAATTCCTTCTTGAATCGTGCTTGTTTGTTTATTTGTTCACTATGTAGAGTGGAGTGATTTGATAGCCTGTTTATTGTTATAGCTCCTTCCTTCCTAGGTTTTTCTCTTGACCAAATCAACCACAGAAGAATCAACTGGACTTTCCAATTTTTCCAGTCCAATGTCAATCGTGAGTTAGATTACCATAAAGTCAACTCAATATTTTCATTAAATTATCTGATATAGCCAAATATTTAGAACAAAATTATTGAGAAATTTTTATTTTAGCATAGTTTACTGCATCCAAAGTTCATAAGAAAAGTAAAACCTAAAATAATCCAGACTGTTTCACATTTTGTTCTAACATTTGGTCACATTTAGACGTAATCTGTATATGATACTCCATTGAGAAAAAAATAAGAAGAATATAGCACGTAATCAGGCAAAATGAGACATTTCATTTTACGTAAAAAATTCAGAGCGGTCTAATATTCCTCACATAAATGAGAAAATTTATCATACTTTACACTTGTTCTTGTCATTGGCACACCTGGAATAACTGCTAAATGCCAGACTAGTCACTGTAGTCTGAACTATTATAAATCAATGCATTTGGAATAAGGTGCTGTTAATGTTAAATTTAAATTGAATTTTGTTTCCATATAATCTATATCAATGATTTTGGGGGCGAATATTGGCCGGTGTTTGAATATTTACTTTGAGCACTGGGTATTCAATGGTACAGAGAAAAGACATTTATTCTACCTTTAAACGGCATTCCTATGCTTGTACCAGTTACCATTTCAATAATGCAGAAAAAAATTCATTATCAGGAATAAGATAAAACTTGGGGAGTTATTTTGTTTATCACATGGTAAATTTCAAATGTCCTTAAGTTTATATCCTGTTGCAAATTCTCAGGAACTATATATAGCAAATGTGATTTGGCTCAAGGGAAAAGGAAAAGAGGGAAGTTAAAGAGCATATTAGACAGGAAAGTTTAATAACACCAAGATCTATTAGGAAACCTTCAACAGGTTACACTGGGCCAAAAAAATATATAAAGGTACAAGCAAAAAAAAGTCAGGCCTATACAATGTCCACCAGCAGATCTCTTGCAGGACCACATATGGATTACCATGTTTCGATGTCATGAGTAAGTTCCCAACCCTGAAATCCCATACACTCTTTTTCTAGTCCTCTTCATTTCCCTGGACTTGACATATTTCCCCCACTGTCCTCTCCAATACCCCCTTTCCTCTACCCACTTAATAGTTCAGAAAGTTTCTTGGCTTCAAGTTTAAGGTCAGAAAAAAAAGGGTTATTTCAACTCAAGACTTTTATATATTTTTCAAGATAGGAGCTCCAAAAGCACCATCTAAAATCAAGCAACTGGAGGGAATTCCCTGGAGGTCCAACGGTTAGGACTCTATGCTTTCACTGCCGAGGGTGCGGGTTCAATCCCTGGTCGGGGAATTAAGATCCCACAAGCCACACAGCATGGCCAAAAAAAATTTAAAAATTTAAAATATTTAAATTTAAAAATTTCAAAATAAATAAAAGTAAAAAATAAAAATAAAATCAAGCAACTGGAAATGGAATCTTAGATGCATCATTAGAACAAATATAGCCTCTATCATTTTATGGATGAATCAGATATCTCCCCTCAGTAGTCTAATCAAAGACTTTGGGGGGGGGGCTCTCCCACACATTTGCCATCTAGTTTGAAAATGAGTCAACTGGAGGATGCATTTAGTGTGTCCTTATGAAGAAAATATTCTTGCTTAAGAGAAGAACTAAGCAACAAGAAAACAATGTTTATTCACTCATCATATTTAATAGTTTAAGTCTATCAGGTTTTCTGATATGTGACAATTTTTCTCTCATTTGCAAAGGGCTATGCTATTCATTCCACAACATGTTCATTGTTCATATCTTTTCCATCAGAGAATTCTAAGATTTATATGGTGTTTTACCTGATTTCTATTTCTAAGTTTTTAGTAGAATTCAGAAATATATCAAGTGACAAATCTTCTGAAGCCTAAAAAACAGATGAGATGCTTTTTCTCTTTCTACTATTTTTTGTCAAATCACTCTTATTTAGTGTTGACCACAAGGCTTCTATGGATTTGTTTATTCTTTCCATCTGTACTAGTCCTTTTTTGTAACCAAGAGGATGGGATACGCCACCATATTGTAGGTGTCATTCCTGAAAATAATGACTTACTGGTACATCTGACAATGATGTTACAAGGCTTGAAACAGAAGTCAATTCCATTGAAAATAGACTGATTTCTTCAGATGTCACCTCTCAGTGTATGGAACCCTAGTTATTTTATTAGAAAAGTTTACAAACAGGATAAAAGAAGAGGTAAAGCATCTCTGTATTGATCTATATAGCACCTGTATTAATGACCATACTAGAGACCTAATATGTACATTTTGTTGCTCTCAGATATGTTTTTAAAGACTGACTTGCTTTTAAATTTACTTAGAAAGTTTCAAATGGGATAATCTTTGAAATCCTATGGTATACTCTTTTTACAATAATTGAAATTCTTGTATCCTAGGATTTTTTCTCATTCTTTGTAATTGACTGAACTTCCAGGCCTCAACAATTTAAGTAAATCCTTTTATTTTAATTTTGATAAATCCTTCATATTTTGAACACTGTCATCCGTTATGGTGGAAGAGGGTGGTATTTACATGAGAATACCACTTATCATTAGCATTCATACACCTTACTCTTCATCAGGGGCAGATGCATATTTATCTTTTTTTCTTTTGCTGTATGTGCTTAATTTTATTCAATGATGTATCAAAATATTTGGTTTGCAGTAAGTATACTTAACAAAAACTCTCTTTAGCCCTTTTGTTCACCGCTGGTCGAAATTTGACATGGCTGGCAAGTCAAAAGAAGGAGGAAGAAGGGAACTAACATTTACTGACCATTTACTCCATGCTGGGTCCTTTCCACACAATGTCTCACTTAATCTTCACATGCTATCATGATGATATTATTTCCTCAGTTTTGGAAATCATAGGCACATACAGGTTAAGAAGCTTACCCAAGGCATTCCAACTAGCATTTTCAGAGTCAAGTTTGCCCCTGTTTCTTTTTCCCACGTGTGTCCTTCTATAACACACTGTATTTATTTCCAAAGGGTCCGTTGCTTTCTGAATCATGAACCTTTATGGTTTGAGTATACAATTACTTATTCTGATTAAATTCTTACCATTTAATCTCCTCTCTCTCACTGTCCAAGTTAGGCAGTCTCAGACTTCCCTATACTTACTTTATACTCAAACTTGTTTTTAGAATGTTGTGATTTTGATATCTTAAGATACTGAAAATATCACTGTCCTATGTATATTTCATGCTGAACTGGCTAGATGCTTACGATATCACTTAAAAGTATGGATTTTAGAATCATAGTGTTGGAAAGGACCTTAGAAATAACCCCAACCCCCAAGTCTATGTTCAACATTACAACCAGGCTGAGCATTTTAAAACTTGTTAGATGACGTCACTCTTGCTCAAATGCCCCAAGAGGCATCCCATCTCTCTCAGAGGTGGGTCCAAGGACCTTGCCTCAAAGGATCTACAAATCCCTGCCTTACCTGCTCCTGACACCTGCTCCCTGACCACTCTGGCCTCCTGCTCTTCCTTGAACAAGCCAGACATGTTCCCACCCTATGGTCTCTGCATCAGCTGTTTCCTTTGCATGAAGCACCATTTCCCCCAGATACTTGCATGGCTCATTCCTTGTCTCTTTCAGCTCAAAGGTGACCACTTTACTTGCAACTGCATGTCCTCACCCCTCAGTTGCCCTGCCTCCTATCTGCTTTTCTCCTCTCCATTGTACTCTATACACCCAACATACTGTATATTTATTATTTACTTCCTCTTCTCCCCCCAGTAAATTGTCAGCTCCATGAGAACGGAAAATTGTTGTCTCTTTTTTTTCCACTGAGCTCTTGCCAGCATCTGGGACATTGCCTTACATATGGTTAGTAGTCAATAGATATTTGTTAACTGAATAAATAAATGTACATTTCAATAGATACTACTCACAGAGAATGCTACATTTTCATTGAAGAGTCATAGGAAAATAAGAAAAAAAGTAATCTCCATATTCCAAGCATGTTAGTGTGAAAGGGCAAAGACAAATTTAATCCGAGTCAGCCATGTATTGAAAAGTGAACTTATTCTTATTAAATAAGACTCTTGAGCAAAACAATGTTGTTCTAAAATAAAAGATTCTAGTACATGGATCTGACATATGATGTTCCATGGGCGGGGAACATATATAAACTCCATACAATCCATATAAGTCTTTGTGGCTTACATTAGTTGGTTTTTCTTCAGTCTAATAATACTCTGAAGGAAAAGTAAACTGTATAAGCATCCATGAAGAAAACTTGGACCAACCCTCTTTTATCTATCTGGTTGAAAGAACTGACCATAATAAACCCCTTCTATTCAACCTTCTCCTGATCTCATCACTGTCTAATGAGAAATGAAGTTTTGGTTCTATTGATTGGGTTTGGAGTGAGATGGGAAGAAAGGAGGTAGTTTTAATTAAAAATGAAATAACACTGTATTTATATTCTTTGTGCCCATTTGAGATATGTCTCTCCATGACTCCTGAACTTTCTTTTGTAAATAATTTCACAGAACAAATTCTGTTCATGTGTTTCAAAGAAAGCTAAGTTGTATATACATTTCTTAATATCACTAATTCCTTTTACTGGGGAGTAGACTGGAAGTAGTTGTCAAAATACTTTTACTTTTTATTTTGAACTGTGCAATTAAAATTATTTTTAAAGAAACATAAACTCAATTTTTAGTTTATAAAAAGCTAATTTGGAAAAAATCCATTATGTCTGTTAAGGTATATTCTGCACATGTGACTAACAATGCTGGGGCCATTGAATTTGCTTACTAAATATTTGCTTGATTGAGTAAATAAGTTCATGAATGATTTTTTAGTTCCCAGAAACGAAATAGGAAGGGAAGAAAATAAAACTGTTTCACGGAATTCTAAAAAAGACTCCAGCATCTGGAAAGAAAGAACATGGCCTTGGTAAAGTATCAAGAGAACAGGGAAAGCCTGGACTCCTTCCAGAGTCAGCCCAGGAATGCCAAAAGATCTGCAGGGAAAGAAGAGGGCAGAGTTCAGGCTTGAAGCCAGGAGGCCTGAGGCAAGATGAGAGCCCCAGCTGTGATGGTGGCCATAGGCAAGATCCTGGGCCTGCAGGTAAAGTTTGAAGGGTTAAATATCAAGGACATATACCTACATATGAATTTATATCATACACAATTAAATGGGTGTCTATAGGATGACATGGGAGTGAGAATCCAGGGATAAAGGAATATTAATAAAATAAACTAAAACAAAAGAGTATCATTATAGATTTTAATAATGATAACATGCCAAGAATTGAAGAGTATGAATGTCACAACTTTTGCACTTGAGGTCCAAAGAAAAAAAGAGTCAGAAAAATAAATGAATTAACTAGAAACTAACATTTAGCCCAAAATGTTGATACAAATCTAGCTGAGAAGCCATTCTTTAATGTTGATATGAATGAAAAAAGTTTTGAGATTTTAGTTGTCTGTAGCTTGGGTCATCACTGTGATGCAGCTGTCAAAGAAAAACTAACTCTGGCAGCATTAAAGGAAACATAATGACCAGAACAAAGAGAGTTATAGCATACCTCTACTCATAAAATCACATCCTGGTGATGATAATCAGTTCTGGTTGCCAAAGTTTAAACTTTGGCAAAGTGGCCTACATTCAGTGAAGAAAACCATGTCATAGGAAAAAGCTTAATATAACTGATCAGGGCATGAAACGATTCACAACGCAGTTGTGCAAAAATAATACGGTTTCTTAATCTTCTGTTATAACATAATGTCTGCCTTTTAGCCTCTGCTCTACTGAGTTGCCAGTCCAAAAAGGATATCTCCCAAGTTATTATTCAATTCTGGGGTCTTAGGCATTACCCTTGTACTGATGTTGGGGGCTACACATTTTTCAGTCATGGGTCCCACAGGTAACTGATGAGATAGTCATTGTTCACACGTACCTCTTTCAGCTTAGCTACACTTGGCTGCTTCTTTGCCATTTGGGGGCAGGGAAACCTGGCGTGAAGCTGACTCTTCCAGTGTTAAATGTAGTGCATGGCACCTGGGAAGTTACAAAGTATCTAATAAAAGAAGGAAAAACTTAAATTCAAAATATAATAGGAAATGCATAAGCTTGTCGCATGGTAGGTGATCAAAATATTGAACTAAATTTTATTACCTTTTTAAAGAATCTTTTTCTTTAAGAAAATAAAACTATGTGTCATCATAAACACAAGTAAGTGTAAAGCATACCCACAAAAACCATAATCTATTTTTAGGGAAAAAGAGTTTTGATGACTCATCAAATATTCAGGCCATGTTATAAGCAAGACAATGAAAACCTCAAAATAAAAATAAAACTCCACATAACAGAAATCATTTTATACCTGTAAAACATATTAACATCTTTGCTTTCTTCTCATTTTTAGCTTCAAAATAATCACAAATAATTCTTCTCCAAATTCTTTCAAATAACATACATGTGCTCATGATTCAACTCATTCCATTAAAATAATGTGAAAGAAATATGGACAACGACATAAGCAAACAATTGACAGTGAGTCGAAATTTTAAAATGACTAGAAATGATAAGATCAGTGTGGGGGAAGGGCTGTGGGTGAGGCACTATGAATGGAGAAGTGCTGCAGCTTTTACACCCCCAGCCCTCCCCCTCACCACCCCTATGAGTGGGTGGGGCTGGCGCACCCCGGGGTCAAAGGATTTAACCCTGTCCTCTTACCCTGAGGCCCTCCATGTGACCTCAACCTGGTTTCTGGTCCAACCGACATCGCCCCCCCCGCCCCCCCATCCAAAGTCTCACAAGTTTTCCACTGTCCTTTTAGGCCAAGCCCCTGCCCCTGAGTTCCTCATGGCTGACCCCCTCTCCACCACCTGACCTCCAAAATAAAGTTCCAGCTTTTAATTTACCTGAGGCCTCAGGTCCAAAGAAAAAATCTGAACATCAGTTTGAGCTCACTTTTCTGTCCCACCCCACTCTGCAAGGAGTAGAGCTTACAGTGGCTTGCTGCTTTAGTAAAAAATGTGTAAATGGCCTCGATGTTTCACTTTTTAATATTAGATTTTGTTACTGTTAATGGGAGCTGGAGAGTCAGAAAAGTAACTTGGGTGGTGACTGGGCGTCTGAGTATCATCTGCCATCTCCTCCAAAAGAAGTAGATAACGGTGGGTGTGGGAAGCTATGAATCTGAACATTGTTTTATAGCTTCTGAGCACTAAACAGATACTTCACCAGCTTTGCTACCCAAAGATGTAAACTACCATAGTTTTTCTTCAATCTTGCATATAGTTTTATTCGCTGCTATGAGAATTATGATTTCCTCCACCTACTTCTCATTAGAGTGGTACTAGTTCTCAGTAATGACTGTAAAATGCATCGCAGGGAACATGCAGCGTTCATCACTCTGTCTCACTAAACTATTTTGATGAGCTGTGTAAAAAATATGAAATTAATAAAAAGGACATTTGAAAGTGTTAAAAAACACAAAAACCAGTCATGTGACTACTCTCTCATTTCTTCTCCTAAAATTTTCTCACAGAAAACTCATGTTCTTTCTTGTTTGCTAGGTTTTTCTTCTAGCCTTTTGCATCAGAGAGTTCTTGTGAGGAAGAAAGGCTAGACGTTTGGGTGAGATGCGCTTTGAATAACTTTATTCTGATGACAAAGAGAATGCGTATAACATCAAACAAGACAAGATGAAGCATTATTTTTTACCTTTAAATTACTTTCCTAAATTCATTTATTAATTTGTCATCCCATAAATGTATACTGACCACGGACTGTGTGCCAGGCACTATTCTTCATATTGGGGATGAAACAGTGAAAAAAATCTACAACAATTTCTGCTCCGGTGAAGCTTACATTCCAGAGGGAAAAAATTACACACACACAAAAAAGTCAAATACGTGGTATTTAGATCTTAGCCATTGGGCATAATTTTTCTTAAATTTAGCCTTTTTAGTTATTATGCATAATTTTAGTATAACTCTCTACCTACAAACTTTTCCTCTCTGTCTGTCCTTTAATAATCTTGCCACTTAATTCTGTTTTATTCTATTCAAACTCACAGGTATCCATTGAACTGTCAAAGTGCTGGGTGCTCTGACAGGTGTTACAGTAGAAATGCAAAAATAAAGGAATTGTCTGATGTGTTCTTTGCCCTCAGAGAACTTATAATCTACAGTTGTTAAGCATTGTACAATAGCATTTAAACCAGTTGGAATATTCTGAAGTGTTATGGACTAGGGGAAGGAAGTGGCAAGAATGAGTCACAAAAGAAATACATTGTTAAGGAAGATGCCATGGGAGTTTATATTGGGAATGAACCTTGAAGTTCTGCAATGGAAGATTGGAGAAAGGAGATTATATCAGGCCCTGGAAAAGGAATGACCAAAGATATGAATGACTATTCATATTGGGGAGAGAAAAGAAACCCGACTTCCTTTAAGCAGAGAGTAATTTATCGTCCATCATTGGGGCTAAATCTGTGCTGAGGACAAGAAATCAAATTGTTGATAGTTTTAATTCAAGCTGAACATCAAGATTCAAAGAGTTTGACTTAGGATATTCCTCAAACTGAGTTAATTTGGCCAAACTCTGTGGCTCATCTAATTGTGTGTACATTCTGAGTCAAAGTAGGTGAGTTAAAAGACTCTATTACATGGTTTGTCAAGGAAACAAAGTGTCTCAGAATTGGGTTTCAGTTTTAAGAATGCAAACTGATGTACATGAATATGGATTTCCCATGTCCTTGGGAAAATCTTGGACTAAAAATCTTCATCCTTATTCAGTGGAATTGGCCTAAGGGACCAGCTTAAGGACTCAAGAAAAATAACCCAATGAATATAGTTTCCTCAACAAATATTATATTCCATTCATCACAAATTTATGGAGCACTTCTTTTTATTTTTATTTTTTTACTTACTAGATTATTGGTTTATTATAAAAAGGTATAACCCAGGAACAGCCAGATGGAAGAGATACACAGGGCAAGGTACATGGGAAGGAAGATAGGGCTTCCATGCCTTTTACAAGCACGCCACTCTCCCAGATCATGTGTTCACCAATCTGGAAGCTCTCCAAACCCAATCCTTTTGTTTTGTTTTGTTTTTCTAACATCTTTATTGAAATATAATTGCTTTACGATGGTGTGTTAGTTTCTGCTGTATAACAAAGTGAATCAGCTATACATATACAGACATCCCCATATCCCCTCCCTCTTGTGTCTCCCTCCCACCCTCCCTATCCCACCCCTCTAGGTGGACACAAAGCACCGAGCCGATCTCCCTGTGCTGTGTGACTTCTTCCCACTAGCTATCTATTTTACATTTGGTAGTGTATATATGTCCATGCCACTCTCTATGGAGCTCTTCTTAATACTTTGGGTGCTGTGAGAAGAAAGATGGGAATGCACCACTTGGTTCTGCCTCATTGTTCAACACATCTTTACTGAGCAGCTTTTATGTTGTAAAGACTGATGCTTTATAAGCCCTACTAAAGCATCTTGTGATGTTTCCTTAATAAGTATCATTTGTGGGTAATTACCCACATTTATATCCTGACCTTCCCATCTTATTTCAGAATTTTAGAAGCTGTATGAAATGGAATCAGATTTTGTCATTTACATTTAGGTTGAAAGAAATGACAAAAAATAAATTAGATAGTAGGAAACAACAACTTTTTCCAATGAAACTGAAAGAAATTTGGTTCACTGAAGATAAATTCAAACTACTCAGTCTCTTGCAGGTCTTGCTCTAAAGAGTGATGTCTGTACCATTTTCCAGAGAGGACAGTTTTATGGCCTTTCTCCAGTTCTCACTTTAACTCCATTTATTGTGGACTTGGCAATATCACGAAAGTTAAGTGAATTTTACAGTTTTTCCAAAAGCTGATCAGATGTCAAATCTGAGTTACTTTTATGTTTAATGTTTTCCTCTGAAATGTCATCTTATGTGTGTCAAAATAATAATGAATATACAACCAAAGGAACAAAGGAAAGACTTGACAAAATAACAGAAAATTTACAAACATTTATTGACTACTGAAGTGAAGTTGAAGAAAAGTGGTTTGAATTAGGAAAGAAATGAGAAGATGGGTCTGACTGATAGATTTTCTCCATATATGTTAAAAATATGCTAATTTAAAATTTAATGAATCCTTATTACACTTCTCATATATCAAATCTTGTTAAGTATTTTCCTATATATTATCTTGTTAAATTCTTATAGGAAATCTGTCGAGTAGTTAATACAAAATACTTTCTTTTGTTATCTGCAAAAGTGAACATTAGAAAAGTCAGTCAACCTAGAAGAAATGGACAAGTTTCTAGAAACATACAGTCCACCAAAACTGAATCAAGAAGAAATAGATAACTTGAACAGACAGATCACTGGAAGTGAAATAGAATCTGTAATTTAAAAAACCAAAAAACCCCAAACTCCCTACAAACTAAAATCCAGGACTGAATGGCTTCACTGGGGAATTCTACCAAACATACAAAGAACCTATACCAATCCTTCTCAAACTCTTCCGAGAGACTGAAGAGGAAGGAACACTCCCAAAGACATTCTATGAAGCCACCATCATCCTGATATCAAAACAAACAAGACAAAGACACTACGAAAAAAGAAAATTACAGGCCAGTATCTTTGATGAATATAGATGCAAAATTTCTCAACAAAATATTAGGAAACTGAATCCAACAATACATTAAAAAGATCATACACCAGGACCAAGTTGGATTCTTCTCAAGGTCACAAGGATGGTTCAACGTATGCAAATCAATCGATGTGATACACCACATCAACAAAAGAAAAGACAAAAACCACATGATCATCTCAATAGACGCAGAAAAAGCATTTGATAAAATTCAACATCCATTCACAATAAAAAAACTCTTACCAAAGTGGGTATGGAGGGAAGATATCTCAATATAATAAAAGCTATTTATGACAAACCCCGAGACTACATAATACTCAATGGTGAAAAGCTGAAAGCCTTCCCACTAAAATCTGGAACAAGACAAGGATGCCCACTCTCATCACTACTACTCAACATAGTACTGGAAGTCCTAGCCACAGCAATCAGACAAGAAAAAGAAATAAAAGGTATCCAGATTGGAAGGGAAGAGGTAAAATTGCCATTATGTGCAGATAACATAATACTATATTAGAAAACCCTGAAGACTTCACACAAAAACTACTAGAATTGATAAACAAATTCAGCAATGTAGCAGGATACAAGATTAACATACAGAAATCAGTTGCATTTCTTCACATTAACAATGAAATATCAGAAAGGGAATGTAAACAAACAACCCCTTTTAAAATTGCATCAAAAAAATTAAAATACTTAGGAATAAACCTCACCAAGAAGGTGCAAGACTTATATACTGAGAACTATAAAACATTAATAAAGGAAATTGAAGATGATTCAAAGAGATGGAAAGCTGTCCCATGCTCTTGGACTGCAAGAATTAATATGTTAAAATAGCCATACTACCCAAAGCAGTCTACAGATTTAATGTGGTCCCTATCAAGTTACCACAACATTTTTCAGAGAACTAGAACAAATAATCTTAAAATTTACATGAAACCATAAAAGACCCAGAATTGCCAAAGCAATCCTGAAGAAAAAGAACAAAGCAGGAGGCATAATCCTCCCAGATTTTAGACAATACTACAAAGCTACAGTAATCAAAACAGTGTGGTATTGGCATAAAAACAGACATATAGATCAACTGAACAGAATAGAGAGTCCAGAAATAAACCCACACATCTATGGGCAATTAATCTTCGACAAAGGAGACAAGAATATACAATGGGGAAAAGGGAGTCTCTTCAGCAAGTGGTTCACACCATACACAAAAATAAACGCAAAATGGCTTAAAGACTTACATGTAAGACATGACACCATAACACTCCTAGAAGAGAACATAGGCAAACCATTCTCTGACATAAATCATACCAATGTTTTCTTAGATCAGTCTCCCAAGACAATAGAAATAAAAGCAAAATTAAACAATGGAACCTAATCAAACTTATAAGCTTTTGCACAGCAAAGGAAACCATAAAAGAAATGAAAAGACAGCCTTTGGACTGGGAGAAAATATTTGCAAATGATGCGACCAATAAGGGCTTAATCTCCAAAATACACAAATAGCTCATACAACTCAGTAACAAAAAAACAAAAAACTCAATCGAAAAAAATGGTCAGGAGGAGGAGCTTAAAGATGGCGGAAGAGTAAGATGTGGAGATCACCTTCCTCCCCACAAATACATCAGAAATACATCTACATGTGGAACAACTGCTACAGAACACCTACTGAACGCTGGCAGAAGACCTCAGACCTCCCAAAAGGCAAGAAACTCCCCATGTACCTGGGTGGGGCAAAAAAAAAAAAAGAAAAAACAGAGACAAAAGAATAGGGACCCGGGGCTTCCCTGGTGGCACAGTGGTTGAGAGTCTGCCTGCCGATGCAGGGGAAAAGGGTTCAAGCCCTGGTCCGGGGAGATCCCACATGCCGCGGAGCAACTAAGCCCGTGTGCCACAACTACTGAGCCTGTGCGTCTGGAACCGTGCTCCGCAACGAGAGGCCGCGACAGTGAGAGGCCCGCGCACCGTGATGAAGAGTGGCCCTCGCTCGCCACAACTGGAGAAAGCCCTCACACAGAAACGAAGAACCAACACAGTCAAATATAAATAAATAAATAAATAAATAAATAAATTTATATTTAAAAAAAAAAAAAAAGAATAGGGACCAAACCTGCATCAGTGGGAGGGAGCTGTGAAGGAGGAAAGGTTTCCACACACTAGGAAGCCCCTTCGCAGGCAGAGACTGCAGGTGGAGGAGGGGGGAAGCTTCAGAGCCACGAAGGACAGCACAGCAACAGGGGTGCAGAGAGCAAAGCGGAGAGATTCCCGCACAGAGGATCGGTGCCAACCAGCACTCACCAGCCCAAGAGCCTTGTCTGCTCACCCGCTGGGACGGGAGGGGGCTGGGAGCCGAGGCTCGGACTTCAGGCGGATCCCAGGGAGAGGACTGGGGTTGCCTGCGTGAACACAGCCTGAAGGGGGCTACTGCGCCACAGCTAGCCAGGAGGGAGTTCGGGAAAAAGTCTGGAGCTGCCAAGGAGACAAGAGACTTTTTTTTTTGCCTCTTTGTTTCCTGGTGCGCGAGGAGAGGGGATTAAGAGCGCCGCTTAAAGGAGCTCCAGAGATGGGTGCGAGCCAAGGCTATCAGCGCAGACCCCAGAGACGGGCATGAGACGCTAAGGCTGCTGCTGCAGCCACCAAGAAACCTGTGAGCAAGCACAGGTCACTATCCACACCTCCCCTCCTGGGAGCCTGTGCAGCCCGCCACTGCCAGGGACCCGTGATCCAGGGACAACTTCCCCGGGAGAACGCACGGCGCGCCTCAGGCTGGTGCAACGTCACGCTGGCCTCTGCCGCCGCAGGCTCGCCCCGCATCCGTACCCCTCCCTCCCCACGGCCTGAGTGAGCCAGAGCCCCCGAATCAGAGGTTCCTTTAACCTCGTCCTGTCTGAGCGAAGAACAGACGCCCTCAGGCGACCTACACGCAGAGGCAGGTTCAAATCCAAAGCTGAACCCCGGGAGCTGTGCGAACAGAGAAGAGAAAAGGAAATTTCTCCCAGCAGCTTCAGGAGCAGCGGATTAAATCTCCACAATCAACTTGATGTACCCTGCATCTGTGGAATACCTGAATAGACAACGAATCATCCCAAATTGAGGAGGCGGACTTTGGGAGCAGTGATATATATATATTTTTCCCTTTTTCTCTTTTTGTGAGTGTGTATGTGTATGCTTCTGTGTGTGATTTTGTCTGTATAGCTTTGCTTTTACCATCTGTCCTAGGGTTCTGTCTGTCCGTTTTTTTGGTTTTTTTTTTATTACTTAAAAAAATTGTTTTTTCTTAATAATTATTTTTTATTTTTTATTTTAATAACTTTATTTTATTTTATTTTATTTTATCTTTTTCTTTTTTTCTTTCTGTTTTTTCTCCCTTTTATTCTGAGCCGAGTGGAGGACAGGTTCTTGGTGCTCCAGCCAGGCTTCAGGGCTGTGCCACTGAGGTGGGAGAGCCAAGTTCAGGACACTGGTCCACAAGAGACCTCCCAGCTGCACGTAATATCAAATGGCAAAAATCTCCCAGAGATCTCCATCTAAATGCCAAGACCCAGCTCCACTCAACGACCAGCAAGCTACAGTGCAGGACACCCTATGCCAAACAACTAGCAAGACAGGAACACAACCCCATCCATTAGCACAGAGGCTGCCTAAGATCACAATAAGGCCACAGACACCCCAAAACACACCACTAGACGTGGACCTGCCCACCAGAAAGACAAGATCCAATCTCATCCACCAGAACACAGGCACTAGTTCCCTCCACCAGGAAGCCTACACAACCCACTGAACCAAACTTAGCCACTGGGGACAGACACCAAAAACAATGGAAACTACGAACCTGCAGCCTGCAAAAAGGAGACCCCAAACACAGTAAGTTAAGCAAAATGAGAAGACAGAGAAACACACAGCAGATGAAGGAGCAAGGCAAAAACCCACCAGACCAAACAAATGAAGAGGAAAGAGGCAGTCTACCTGAAAAAGAATTCAGAATAATGATAGTAAACATGATCCAAAATCGTGGAAATAGAATGGAGAAAATACAAGAAACGTTTAACAAGGACCTAGAAGAACTAAAGAGCAAACAGTGATGAACAACACCCTAAATGAAATTTAAAATTCTCTAGAAGGGATCAATAGCAGAATAACTGAGGCAGAAGAACGGATAAGTGACCTGGAAGATAAAATAGTGGAAATAACTACTGCAGAGCAGAATAAAGAAAAAAGAATGAAAAGAATTGAGCACAGTCTCAGCGACCTCCGGAACAACATTAAATGCACCAACATTCGAATTATAGGGGTCCCAGAAGAAGAAGAGAAAAAGAAAGGGACTGAGAAAATATTTGAAGAGATTATAGTTTCCCTAATATGGGAAAGGAAACAGTCAATCAAGTCCAGGTAGCGCAGAGAGTCCAATACAGGATAAATCCAAGGAGAAACATGCCAAGACACGTATTAATCAAACTATCAAATATTAAATACAAAGAAAAAATATTAAAAGCAGCAAGAGAAAAACAACAAGTAACATCAAGGGAATCCCCATAAGGTGAACAGCTGATCTTTCAGCAGAAACCCTGCAAGCCAGAAGGGAGGGGCAGGACATATTTAAAGTGATGAAGGAGAAAAACCTACAACCAAGGTTACTCTACCCATCAAGGATCTCATTCAGATTCAACAGAGAAATTAAAACATTTACAGAAAAGCAAAAGCTAAGAGAATTCAGCACCACTAAACCAGCTTTACAACAAATGCTAAAGGAACTTCTCTAGGCAGGAAACACAAGAGAAGCAAAAGACCTACAATAATAAACCGAAAACAATTAAGAAAATGGTAATAGGAACATACAGATCGATAATTACCTTAAATGTAACTGGATTAAATGCTCCAACCAAAAGACATAGAATGGCTGAATGGATACAAAAGCAAGACCCATATATATGCTGTCTACAAGAGACCCACTTCAGACCTAGGGACACATACAGACTGAAAGTGAGGGGATGGAAAAAGATATTCCCTGCAAATGGAAATCAAAAGAAAGCTGGAATAGCAATTCTCATATCAGACAAAATAGACTTTAAAACAAAGACTATTAGAAGAGGCAAAGAAGGACACTACATAATGATCATGGGATCAATCCAAGAAGAAGATATAACAATTGTAAATACTTATGCACCCAATATAGAAGCACCTCAATACGTAAGGCAAATACTAACAGCCATAAAAGGGGAAATCGAGAGTAACACAATCATAGTAGGGAACTTTAACACCCCACTTTCACCAATGGACAGATCATCCAAAATGAAAAGAAACAAGGAAACAGAAGCTTTAAATGATACATTAAACAAGATAGACTTAATTGATATTTATAGGACATTCCATCCAAAAACAACAGAATACACATTCTTCTCAAGTGCTCATGGAACATTCTCCAGGATAGATCATATCCTGGGTCACAAATCAACCTTGGTAAATTTAAGAAAATTGAAATCGTATCAAGTATCTTTTCCGACCACAATGCTATGAGACTAGATACCAATTACAGGAAAAAATCTGTAAGAAATACAAACACATGGAGGCTAAAGAACACACTACTTAACAACCAAGAGATCACTGAAGAAATCAAAGAGGAAATCAAAAAAGACCTAGAAACAAATGACAATGGAAACACAACGACCCAAAACCTATGGGATGGAGCAAAAGCAGTTCTAAGAGGGAAGTTTATAGCAATACAATCCTACCTTAAGAAACAAGAATCATCTCAAATAAACAACCTAACCTTAAACCTAAAGCAATTAGAGAAAGAAGAAGAAAAAAACCCCGAAGTTAGCAGAAGGAAAGAAATCATAAAGATTAGATCAGAAATAAATGAAAAAGAAATGAAGGAAATGATAGCAAAGATCGATAACACTAAAAGCTGGATCTTTGAGAAGATAAACAAAATTGATAAACCATTAGCCAGACTTATCAAGAAAAAAAGGAAGAAGACTCAAATCAATAGAATTAGAAATGAAAAAGGAGAAGTAACAACTGACACTGCAGAAATACAAAGGATCATGAGAGATTACTACAAGCAACTCTATGCCAATAAAATGGACAACCTGGAAGAAATGGACAAATTCTTAGAAATGACCAACCTTCCGAGACTGAACCAGGAAGAAATAGAAAATATGAACAGACCAATCACAAGCACTGAAATTGAAACTGTGATTAAAAATCTTCCAACAAACAAAAGTCCAGGACCAGATGGCTTCACAGGCGAATTCTATCAAACATTTAGAGAAGAGCTAACACCTATCCTTCTCAAACTCTTCCAAAATATAGCAGAGGGAGGAACACCCCCAAACTCATTCTACGAAGGCACCATCACTCTGATACCAAAACCAGACAAAGATGTCAAAAAGCAAGAAAACTACAGCCCAATATCACTGATGAACATAGATGCAAAAATCCTCAACAAAATACTAGCAAACGGAATCCAACAGCACATTAAAAGGATCATACACTATGATCAAGTGGGGTTTATCCCAGAAATACAAGGATTCTTCAATATACACAAATTAATCAACATGATACACCATATTAACAAATTGAAGGAGAAAAACCATATGATAATTTCAATAGATGCAGAGAAAGCTCTCAACAAAATTCAACACCCATTTATGATAAAAACCCTCCAGAAAGTAGGCATAGAGGGAATTTTCCTCAACATAATAAAGGCCATATATGACAAACGCACAGCCAACATCGTCCTCAATCGTGAAAAACTGAAACTATTTCCACTAAGATCAGGAAGAAGACAAGGTTGCCCACTCTCACCACTATTATTCAACATAGTTTTGGAAGTTTTAGCCACAATCAGAGAAGAAAAAGAAATAAAAGGAATCCAAATTGGAAAAGAAGAAGTAAAGCTGTCACTGTTTACACATGACATGATACTATACATAGAGTATCCTAAAGATGCTACCAGAAAACTACTAGAGCTCATCAATGAATTTGGTAAAGTTGCAGGATACAAAATTAATGCACAGAAGTCTCTTGCATTCCTGTACACTAATGATGAAAAATCTGAAAGTGAAATTGAGAAAACACTCCCATTTACCATTGCAACAAAAAGAATAAAATATCTAGGAATAAACTTACCTAAGGAGACAAAAAACCTGTATGCAGAAAATTCTAAGACACTGATGAAAGAAATTAAAGATGATACAAATAGATGGAGAGATATACCATGTTCTTGGATTGGAAGAATCAACATTGTGAAAATGACTCTACTACCCAAAGCAATCTACAGATTCAATGCAATCCCTATCAAACTACCACTGGCATTTTTCACAGAACTAGAACAAAAGATTTCACAATTTGTATGGAAACACAAAAGACCCCGAATAGCCAAAGCAATCTTGAGAAAGAAAAACGGAGCTGGAGGAATCAGGCTCCCTGACTTCAGACTATACTACAAAGCTACAGTAATCAAGACAGTATGGTACTGGCACAAAAACAGAAATATAGATCAATGGAACAGGATAGAAAGCCCAGAGATAAACCCATGCACATATGGTCACCTTATCTTTGATAAAGGAGACAAGAATATACAGTGGAGAAAAGACAACCTCTTCAATAAGTGGTGCTGGGAAAACTGGACAGCTACAT
This sequence comes from Eubalaena glacialis, assembly GCF_028564815.1. NCBI lineage: Eukaryota > Metazoa > Chordata > Mammalia > Artiodactyla > Balaenidae > Eubalaena > Eubalaena glacialis. Next base: position 171,891,602 of record NC_083716.1, read on the forward strand.
GTAAAAGAATGAAATTAGAACACTCCCTAACACCATACACAAAAATAAACTCAAAACGGATTAAAGACCTAAATATAAGGCCAGACACCATCATACTCTTAGAGGAAAACATAGGCAGAACACTCTATGACATAAATCACAGCAAGATCCTTTTAGACCCACCTCCTAGAGAAATGGAAATAAAAAGAAAAATAAACAAATGGGACCTAATGAAACTTAAAAGCTTTTGCGCAGCAAAGGAAACCATAAACAAGACGAAAAGACAAACCTCAGAATGGGAGAAAATATTTGCAAATGAAGCAACTGACAAAGGATTAATCTCCAAAACATACAAGCAACTCACGCAGCTGAATATCAAAAAAACAAACAACCCAATCCAAAAATGGGCAGAAGATCTAAATAGACATTTCTCCAAAGAAGATATACAGATTGCCAACAAACACATGAAAGAATGCTCAACATCATTAATCATTAGAGAAATGCAAATCAAAACTACAATGAGATATCATCTCACACCAGTCAGAATGGCCATCATCAAAAAATCCACAAATAATAAATGCTGGAGAGGGTGTGGACGAAAGGGAACCCTCTTGCACTGTTGGTGGGAATGTAAATTGATACAGCCACTATGGAGAACAGTATGGAGGTTCCTTAAAAAACTAAAAATAGAACTACCATATGACCCAGCAATCCCACTACTGGGCATATACCCTAAGAAAACCATAATTCATAAAGAGTCATGTACCAAAATGTTCATTGCCGCTCTATTTACAATAGCCAGGACATGGAAGCAACCTAAGTGTCCATCAACAGATGAATGGTTAAAGAAGATGTGGCACATATATACAATTGAATATTACTCAGCCATAGAAGGGAAAGAAACTGAGTTATTTGTAGTGAGGTGGATGGACCTAGAGTCTGTCATACAGAGTGAAGTAAGTCAGAAAGAGAAAAACAAATACCATATGCTAACACATATATATGGAATCTAAAAAAAAAATGGTCAGAAGAACCTAGGGGCAAGATGGGAATAAATATGCAGACCTACCAGAGAGTTGACTTGAGGAAACGGGGAGGGGGAAGGGTAAGCTGGGGCAAAGTGAGAGAGTGGCATGGACATATATACACTACCAAATGTAAAATAGATAGCTAGTGGGAAGCAGTCGCATAGCACAGGGAGATCAGCCTGGTGCTTTGTGACCACCTAGAGGGGTGGGATAGGGAGGATGGGAGGGAGGGAGGGAGATGCAAGAGGGAAGAGATATGGGGACATATGTCTATGCATAACTGATTCACTTTGTTATAAAGCAGAAACTAACACACCATTGTAAAGCAATTATACTCCAATAAAGATGTTTAAAAAAAAGTAAAAAAAAAATAATAATAGAAAAAAAAGAAAAAGAAAAAAATGGTCAGAAGACCTAAACAGACATTTCTCCAAAGAAGACATATAGACGGCCAATAGGCACATGAAAAGATGCTCAACATTGCTAATTATCAGAGAAATACCAATCAAAACTACGGTGAGGTATCACCTCACACCGGTCAGAATGACCACCACTAAAAAGTCTACAAATAATAAACGCTGGAGGGCGTGTGGAGAAAAGGGAACCCTCCTACGTTGTTGGTGGGAATGTAAACTGGTACAGCCACTCTGGAGAATAGTATGGAGGTTCCTTAAAAAACTAAAAATAGAGCTATCATATGATCCTGCAATCTCACTCCTGGGCATATATCCGGAGGAAGCCGTATTTTGAAAAGATACATATACCCCAATGTTCACTGCAGCACTATTTACAATAGCCAAGACATGGAAGCAACCTAAATGTCCAAGACAGATGAATGGATAAAGAAGATATGATATATATACACTATGGAATATTACTCAACCATAAAAAAGAATGAAATAATGCCACTTGCAGCAACATGGATGGACACAGAGATTATCCTACTAAGTGAAGTAAGTCAGACAGAGAAAGACAAATATCATATGATATCACTTATATGTGGAATCTAAAAAATAATACAAATGAATTTATTTACAAAACAGAAACAGACTCACAGATGTAAAAAAAAAAACCCTATGGTTACCAAAGGGGAAAGGGGGGGGGGTAGGGATAAATTAGGAGTTTGGGATTAGTAGATACAAATTATTATATATAAAGTAGATAAACAACAAGGTCCTACTGTATAGCACAGGGAACTATATTAAATACCTTGTAATAAACTGTAATGGAAAAGAATCTGAAAAAGAACACACACACATATATAAAATTGAATCACTTTGCTGTACACCAGAAACTAACACAACATTGTAAATCAACTATACTTCAATAAAAACAAACAAACAAAACTCCCAAATGAAAATGCCAGATAAAGAGGAACTGATCATGTAAAGCATTTGGGTTGCCATGTAGAGCATTTAATGTACTGAGCCCAGTAATCTGTTTGGTTAGAAGTTGTCAAAATGCTTCCTATGATTGATTTTGCATCAGGTCAAATTATATGCCAATTCTCTTACTACCAAAAAAATTCTTAATGCAACAGTAATTCAGTGTTTGCTTGACCTTAATATTATAGATTTTGCAGCAGTGAAAATACATTTCCTTTCTGTTCTTAGGAGGTTGAAGCGACGGTAAAAAAAACTTTAGGCCCAAACTCACTACCCATGGTAAAAGCTGTTTAGCGACATAATTTATAGGGAACACGTGATAGTTTCCAGGAGTGACATGCGTCATCTTCCCACATGAAACTATGTAGAATGTAATTTTACAGTTGGGTAAGTTCTCAAGGCAGGGCACAGAGATCTGGCTGTGGGACGCCCATTAATGTCAGAAGGAGTCAAGGGGCTCTATTCCTCATGCCCCTCTTAGAGAATGCAACCTGTGTCAGCCTGCTGTGAGAAGAGTCCATTCCTTTTCTGGAAATTCTGAATGCTGATGTTAACCAGCATCACGTATGGCCGTTTATAAAACTTTAGGTTGGTACTCAGATTTACCTATGGTTAATCATGGTGTGAAAATCCAAAGTCATGCAGTTTTACCCCCATATAATTCTAGACTTATTTTATAAAAATGAAAAGGCCATTGTAAGCATAAATATACAATGTGATGTGAAATAGAAGTCATATAATAGAAAATCCATGCAATGTTGTAATGTGATGTTATATAATTATAATGCTTACAAAACGATGATCCATATGGTTTCAGACCTAGAATAATATTAATGTAGCTAAAAAAGCAAAGTCCATGCAATAATGGATAATTCTAATATCTCAAGTCTTTGCTTCCTATTTCTTTCACAGAGGGAAGTTGACACATAGGCCCTTGCAGTACTTGTTAAAATTCCCATTTTTCTTTTTTAATTTACAACCCTCACACACTTCAGCAACCTCTAAACTGCTGCCCTCTAAAAATCCTCCACTTACTCTTGAATACCTATGTTGTATTTATTTTCTTTCCTCCCGTCTCTTTCAAAACTCCTAGAAACAGCCTGGTTAGGCTGGATGTGCCTGGGAGGGTGTGGTGTGGGCAAGAAACTGAGGAGGCCACGCCATGATCCTCCTTAGCAAAAGGTAAACGCAAAGCAAATGGTAATCAATAGTACATAATCACAGAGATGTATGAAAGCACGCATTGGATATCATGCATGTACTCATTTTTACAAATTTTATAAACTTGCAAATATTTTACAATATGTATTTTTAAGTGCTAAGTACAAAGAACCACAGAGAATACAGAAATGAAAAAACTACAGCGATATATCTTCTGCTATCGAAGAAGGAGTTTAAAATTTAGATGATGGAAATGTTCTATAATATACCATTTTATTATAGAAAGCATTAATGGTAGCCATCAGCCCCATGGAGTTGTAAAGCACCTGAAATATGGCTGAAGTAACTGAAAATGTTAGTTTCTGATTACACTTAATTTACATTTAAACTTGAAGAGCCACACATTTTAATTTTTGTTTTTAAGAGATTTGAAGTTTCATTCATGCTAAATCTCTAAGGCCCAAAAGGAGTGCTTAGTACAGGTGCTGAATACACATCTGGTGAGCCAACTAACCAATGAAAAAAAAAGGCCTCTCCAGAGCCCCAGCCCAGATCCACCTACCTCCCTTCCCTCCCACAGTTTTAAGAACTTGACCCCCTCCCGCCATGGTCTCTCAAACAGGCCCTCCATCTCAGAGCTCCACAGTATCTGGCCCTTCCAGCTTTCTATCTCAACCAGTAACTCTTCCATTTAAACCTCCATGAAATCCAGCCAACTCCATCTCCTAAGCATCTCTGGAAACATCCTTCTTCTCTCCAGCCCTACCTGCACCACCCACACGAATGCAGGTCTCAACCAGTCTTAAGAAGCTCAAATCTGAGCCTCTCACTATCCCACTTAATACCTTCCCATTGCTTTTGATGTAGTCCGTCTTCTCATCCGGGTCCTGAGGGTCTGCGTGCTCTACACCTCCACATTTGGCGTGGTACTCCAGGCTCCAGCTCTTCGGCCTCTATTCCTTTCCCCTACTTTCTCCCTCCTGGGAGTCTTCCCAGAACCCCAGTAGTGGGTAAGGTGGGCCCAGCTTTCCGCACTACTTATCCCATCCAGGCCTGGGGGCTTAGGGCTACTCCTGTTCTCTCCCTGCACTGACACAGTCCCTGTGCAACCAAATGAATCTTCGCACCAGGACACTGACCATTCTCATTCTGTCGTTCCATGGCACCTCGGACCAGGGCTGCCCACCGCTGAGCTTCCTGAGAGTTGGCGAAGCCCAGGCCGAGGGTCCCAGGCCCTCTTGGTGGAGGCGGCAGCTCATGCTGACTGGGGCCTCGGACGGGCTAGGGGACTGACTCCCAGGGCCACTCCTGAGGAGGGGGAGAGTCAGGGCTCAGTGCCTCCCCCCAGTACACACTGCGCGATGACCAAAGGAATACGAGGTAACATTTGGAGGCCACTTTCACCGCCCTAAGCCCTCGACTCGTGTTATCTTACGAAACCCTCACGGTAGTCCTATGAAGGTAGGTACTAGCATTATCCCCATTTTACAGAAGAGGAAACAGAAGCAAGTTAAAAACTGACTGCTCAAGGGCATGCGGCTGGCAAATGGAGGGGCCAGGACTCGGGCGCCCCTGAGGCCCCCAGTCCCCACCCGCGGCCTCCAGCCAGGAACGCCCTGGTCGCTCTGGGTTCCGCTCAGCGGCAGCCTCTGCGGCTGCGCAGAGTGTCCGGGGGCCTCAGGCAGGCTCCCAGAAGCCTCCGCGCGCGCATGGCCAGGAGCGCCACTGCCGAGCTCAGGGATGAGGTTGCCACCCAGCTGCCGGAGGCGGCGCCGTCTCTGGTCCCACACGCTGAAGTTTGAATAGCTACCATATTGGGCAGAGCAAATCCGGAAAATCCAAAAGTCGAGTTTGTGAGTAAGTACCAACAATTTCAAAGGAGGGTTAATGCTGCCATAAAAGTACAAACAGAGTTCTTTAAGGCTCAGAGAAGTAAAATATCTCCAATGAGAAAAATTTAAAACAATAGTTTAATGTAGATTTGAGGGATGAAGAAGCATCATTTAGATTGTACAGTTCATTTCACGGATGAGTTTAAGGGGCGTCAAGTGTTTTATACACTCTTGTTTATTCAAGTCGCAAGCTGGGAAATATTGCCTCTACTTTATGATGTTTGGAACTGAGACTCCGGGGTTAATTAACATACCCAAGTTTACGTGGCTAGTAAGTAGTGCTTACGAGGTTTGAACCCAGGTTTACCTAACTCCTGACCCCAGGTGTGTTCCACATCACTATGCTGGTGAAGGAGTGAGGGGGAATCAAAAGTTATTCAAAGCTACAAAACAGGATGACTTGAAGGTGGCAGTGTCATGATCAGAAGTGGTTTAGGTAGGCAGAGGGTTAGCTTGGAGGTGGTGGATGGAAGTATAAAGTACTCAGGGAGAAGATAGCAGTGAAGATTTGGAACTGAGGGAAAGACTGAATGCTTAGGATGAGAATAGATGTGGGAGCCAACTGCAGAATCTGATGAGTGTGGCTGGAGTAGCAGTGGATCATAAAAGGAAAGAATGCACAAATAAGGGTGCGTAATTAAAATCTTAGGAAACATGCCTTTTTAGGGCTCAGGAAGAGAAGAGGAGCCACTAAACGGATCAGTGGAGTGATTAGAGAAGGAGGAACAAACAGTATCAAGTAGGTGGTGGTCACCAGTGTCAAATACTATAGAGAGAACAAGGAGGGTGAAGACCTAGCAGTGAGAATGAAGTTTCCTGACCCTTAAAAGAGAGGAAGCACAACTGTTTAGAAGCCCTCAAATTTCCTCAAAATTTATACTTTCCCAAGGCCCTTCCCTGTGCTCCTAGGCCTATGCCCTTATGCATCCCAGTTGTTTTTTCAGGAATTTAGGTAGAAAAGATCTGAGTACTTTAAAAATAGACCTTATGGCTTTCATGAGCTATATCTGTCTTTTCTCCCTATTTCTAGCACTGATCTATGGTTGGGACTTAGTAGCACTTAATACAAAGTTATAGGATGAATGAAAGAGACTAGGTAATGTCTTTTTTTTTCCCCCATGCATATTTTAGTATTTTGGGAAAAGGATATTTATTAATTACTGAACCCCCAGGTACTAAGTATTATTGGTAACACAGAATAAAATGTTAGATATTGTTTTTGTTCTCAAAGAATTTATAGTCTGTATGGAGGAGGGGATAAAACAAACACATCTGAGATTATTAGGTGCTAAGTTTTATGGAACACAACATTGACAAGCAGGCAGTTGCGGTGGTCCAGCCAGACTGGTTTTTAAATACTAAACTACTTTCCCTGCTCTGTGTAGCGCCTTGGCCCCCATACCCTTCCCTGGGAACCCAGGACATCCCCATATTCTAGCAATTGAATGAGTAAGGCCTGGCAAACAAGAACCTCTGGAACCCTGTCCTAGAGTATAGCCAGTGTCCATTCTGATTGGATGGATTTCTTGTCATCTCAATTGTTGAATATTTTGATTATCACCCTGGAGGTGTGAATTATTAACACTGTAAGAATTTGCAAAAAGTCTTAGAAAATCAGGTAAAACAAATGACTCAGAGATAGGGTGATGTTAATTTCTTTAGGTAAAATGATTACCAATCATGGATTAATCATATATTAATCATAGAAATGTGGGTGCATCTAAATTTGATATTCCAATACTAACTTTGGATTGAAGTGGGTTCAGTACACAAAGATTGTTAGTCTAACCCTGGCTTTACTGTTAATTGGCTTTATGGCCTTGGTTAAGTCACTTTACTTCTGGGTTTATTTTATTTCTTTGTGAAATAGGTAGGCCAAAAAATTGTATGAGAATGATTTCTGCTGCAGGTATCAGAAAAATCCTATTCAACTGGCTGAAGCACTAAGAACTTTTTTTTTTTTTTTTAACTTTTTGGGTTTTATTTATTTATTTATTTATTTATTTATTTATTTACTTATTTATTTATTTATTTATGGCTGTGTTGGGTCTTCGTTTCTGTGCAAGGGCTTTCTCCAGTTGCGGCAAGTGGGGGCCACTCTTCATCGCGGTGCGCGGGCCTCTCATTATCGTGGCCTCTCTTGTTGCGGAGCACAGGCTCCAGACGCGCAGGCTCAGTAATTGTGGCTCACGGGCCTAGTTGCTCCGTGGCATGTGGGATCTTCCCGGACCAGGGCTCGAACCCGTGTCCCCTGCATTGGCAGGCGGATTCTCAACCACTGCGCCACCAGGGAAGCCCAGAACTTTTTATATAACTTATAAAAAGAGGTCTGCAGGAAGGACAGTCTTAAGGAAGGATAGATGAAGACACTGGCTCCACTTTATGAGTCTCTTTGTTCTATTCTCTACACGTGTGGACTTCGTGTTCGGTGTAGTCAAATAAGAAAGACATTGCTTTCTGTGTCTTTCTTAAGAGTGAATAGTACCCTTCCCCCCACCAGTTTCTCATCAAAGTTGTGTCATATGCTCCTGTCTAAACTGATACCTGGCAAGGAGAATGGGACCACAATGATTGACTTAGACTATACCAGTCTGGCCCTCTGGCTGGGCATAAGTCCAGCTTTCCTTGAACATGGCCAAAATAGATCATGGGTACCCAAACAAAACCAAGATTCTGTTAGGAAGAAGGAAGGAGAGTGTGACTGCTGTGTGGACAATTATGATTCCCCTTTTAGCAAATGAAATTGTTGATCTGTCTTCATTCTTCAATATCCTTCCCTCCTTACCTCAAATAGTACCTACTTGGATTTGAACCCCCAACACTCTCAAACAGGGATCATCTATCATTTACATGAAAGTCATCCAGAGGACGACAGTTAAATGAATCAAACTTTGTTCTAACACCAGTCCTTCTCTCATCACTCCATTGCTTCAAGGAACTGTAAAAGGAAGGGTGGGTTATCGCAGTGGGATACTGCATAGTGCTAATAATGCCAAGGATCATGGATTAGTCCTCACATTAACTAAATTGTACTGTTCTGGTTTTCTTTGGCCAACAATCTGCCAGGTACTGAGAAGAGTCCTGGAGGACAGGGCAGTTTGATGTAGTTTCTACTGAGGGCGTACAGTGCACTTTGGCAGAAATTCAGCTGTTAGAATTCCAGACAGGTAAACCTATCGGCTAGCGCTGTAAAATAACTGACCTGTTCTTAGCCAGGCACACGGACTCACTGTATTCTCACAAAAAGGCAAATTCAGAGAGGATTAACGAGGGTGTTGAGGAAGTGGGAGAAAGAAAGCAGCTGACTGATCAGTACTGTTTTCTTAGTTTCTTTACCCTGGACATTGTGAGTGTACGTGATGGTTTGTGTTCTGACTCCTTCCTGATATATTTCTGAACATAACCTCTATCTATCGTCTTAGGTCTATGGAAAATTCATCTCATTAACTAGAATACTGACTTTCCAATCAAGTATCAGATCTTAAATTATTATCTATAACTGATGCTGAATCTGTGGCCCAGCTCAGGTTGAAGTGAGTTCCTTCGTACTCCCAGGGAGGAATTCAGTGACTAGCACAAAGCAGTGGATCAGAAAAGGGTTCTTGCTCCCTACTTCCCTCTATTAGATTACACCCTGACAACTCTACCTCCTACTCAGCTTGTTATACGCAGATGGATATTTGAACAGTTTCTCATAAAGAATATTTCAGCTTGAGAAGAAGTATGAATATGTAGTAATTCAAGGTTCTTCACATTTGAGACATGGTTCTGGTAGCGTGATTATTGACTTTTGACTTCACTATAGATCACAGATTCATAGTTGGATTAAGAATTACAATATTGTAAGATATGAAAAGAAATGACTTCTAAATTGTCCTAGAAAGAGTCAACCTCAGATGGCCCTGGGTGGCATTGAAATCTTAAATGATTTATTAACTTTTCCCCTCATTTTCTCCCTTCTTTTAGACGGAGGGTTAAAAAAAAAAGATTCCAATGTATCTTCTTTGTTGACTTATTAGCCATCACTCTTTCTTCTTTTTTAAAGTGGTTGCTTTAGGGTGTATAATACACGTCTTTTAACTTATCACAATTTACCTTTAAGTAATATTATGCTTCACTTTCTCTCTTCCCAGCCTTTATGTCATTGTCGTTATATATTGTATTTCTACATGTTATAAAAGCAAACATACATTGTAATTGCTTTTACTTTTAACAGAGAACCAACTTTTAAAATATTTAAAAATTAAGCAACAGTATCTTTCATATTTACCCACATGTTAACCATTTTAGTGCTTTTCATTCCTTTGTGTACATACAGATTTCCACCTGATATCATTTTCATTATGCCTAAGGGACTTCTTTCAATATTCCTTATAATGCAGTTTTGCTGGTAATTCATTTTTTCAGTTTTTAGATGTCTGAAAAAATTCATTTCCTCTTTATTTTTAAAAGATATTTTCACTGAGTATAGAATTCTACATTGACACACATTTTTTTTCTTCCTTTCAGTACCTCAGAGATAATTCTCCACTGTCTTCTGGAATGTATTGTTTTCAGCAAGAAATCTGCTATTGTTCATATCTTTGTTCCTCTGTATGTAATGTACCTTTTTTCCATTTAATTATGATGTGTATCAATATCATTTTATTTGTGTGTCTTATGCTTGGGTTTAGTTGACTTTTTTGAATATACAGGTCTGTCATTTTCAACAAAACTGGAAAATGTTTGGCCATGATTATTCAAACATTTTTACTGTCCTCTTTTGGTGACTCTATAAGTTACATTAGCTGCTTAAAGTTGTCCCACAGCTCACTGATGCTCTGTTCATTTTTCCTCCAGTCTTTTTTTTTTAATAAATTTATTTTATATATTTATTTATTTTTGGCTGCGTTGGGTCTTCATTGCTGCATGTGGGCTTTCTCTAGTTGTGGCGAGCAGGGGCTACTCTTTGTTGCAGTGTGCGGGCTTCTCATTGTGGTGGCTTCTCTTGTTGCGGAGCACGGGCTCTAGGCACGCGGGCTTCAGTAGTTGTGGCACGTGGGCTCAGTAGTTGTGGCTCGCGGGCTCTAGAGCACAGGCTCAGTAGTTGTGGCGCACGGGCTTAGTTGCTCTGCAGCATGTGGGATCTTCCCGGACCAGGGCTCGAACCCGTGTCCCCTGCATTGGCAGGCGGATTCTTAACCACTGCGCCACCAGGGAAGCCCTTTCCTCCAGTCTTTTATCCGTTTTTCATATTGAGTATTGAGTATTTTCTTTTGTGATATATTCAGGTTCACGCATCTTTTCTTCTTCATTGTCTAATCTGTTTTTAATTCTACCCAGAGAAATATTGTCAGTTATTGCATTTTTTAATCTCTAAAAATTTGACTTAGTTTACTTTTATATCATCAGTGTCTTTATTTATGACTCACTCTTTATGCTGTCTTCTTGAATATATGGAATATAGTTATAAAAGCTGTTTTAATGTTCTTGCATACTAATTGTATTATCTGTGTCATTTTTGGATCTTTTTTTATTGATTGATTTTTCTCCTCACCACATGTCATGTTTTCCTGTTTCTTTGCATTTCAGGGAATTTTTGACTGGATGACAGACACTGTGAATTTTATGTTGTTGGGTGACAGGTATATTTAAATTCCTATAAATATTCTTGAGGTTTGCTCTGAACCTCAAGTAAGTTACTTGGAAACAGCTTGATTCTACCAAGGCTTGCTTTGAATTTTGCTAGGTAGAACCAGAGCAGCCTTTAGTCTAGGCTAACTTTTCCCTATTACTGAAGCAATACCTTTCTATGTGCTCAATGCCCCATGAATTATGAGGATTTTATATTTTCTCTATGGGAATATTGAATAATTCCAGCCTGGTGTGAGTTGCAGAGATTTTTCTCTCTTCTCGTTTTGAGATGTTTTATTTCCTACCTTGGACAGTTTCCTCATGTGCATGTACTAATCAGTACTCAATCAAAGGCTTAAGGGGGAACCTCTGCAGACCTCTGGAGAGCTCTCTCTCTCTTTCTCTTTCCCTCTCTCTCTCTCTCTCTGGCTCTGGCTCTCTCTCTGGCTCTCTCTTTTCTCTGGTATTCTTTCCTGTGAACTCTAGCCACTTTGGCTTCCCAATTCTATTATCTCATCAATTCCAGGAGATGGCTGACTTCACCAGGTTTCCCTTTCCCTGTGCTGCAGCCTGGAAGATGTTTCCAGGCAGTAATCTGGGACAATCATAGAGCTCACCTTGTTTGTTTCCTCTCTCTCAGTGATCACTTTTCTGTGCTGCCTGATGTGCAGTGTCTGAAAACTGTTGTTTCATATATTTCATATGGTTTTAAATTTGTTCTTGAGGTAGGAGAATAAATCTGGTGCTTGTTACTCACCTTGGAAGAAGCAGAAGTTGTTGAATAATTTCTTTTTTTTTTTTATTCAAACAGAAAGTCACAAAAATTATAATCATCCTCATCAGTTCACTCAGTCCCATGTAATTAATTTTTTTTCCATCTTGATCTTTTGTTAGCACTTTTATGAATTCATCAGTTTTACATTAGAGTTCTGAAAATGCTTATTCATTCAGTTCAGCAGTATAGTCAGTTACCAGAAACCTGTACTTGTCAGAGTCTTTTCCATGAATTCCTTGAAGATGAAACCCTTTTATAGGAACATTTTTGCAAAAGCATCAGAGTACACCCAGAACTGTCTGTAAATGACAAAAGACTTAAAAATGACCACGGTTAAAGATTTGATGAAAGTTCATAATAATGCAATTGACAAGGAAATTTAGTTATTTCTGAGATATACATTTTAAAGTAATAACTAGAATTATGACTTATAACATTATACCAGAACATAAAAGATTTTTAGAAATTTCATGTAATGTCTGAAATATTTATATTAACATATTTCCATACAAATAACCCAAAGAAAGTTTAGTATTAGTTGTTTTTTTTGTTTGTTTTTTTATACTGCAGGTTCTTATTAGTCGTCAATTTTATACACATCAGTGTATACATGTCAATCCCAATCGCCCAATTCAGCACACCACCATCCCCACCCCACTGCAGATTTCCCCCCTTGGTGTCCACACGTTTGTTCTCTACATCTGTGTCGCAACTTCTGCCCTGCAAACCGGTTCACCTGCACCATTTTTCTAGGTTCCACATACATGCGTTAATATATGATATTTGTTTTTCTCTTTCTGACTTACCTCACTCTGTATGACAGTCTCTAGGTCCATCCACGTCTCAACAAATGACTCAATTTCATTCCTTTTTATGGCTGAGTAATATTCCATTGTATATATGTACCACAACTTATTTATCCATTCGTCTGTCGATGGGCATTTAGGTTGCTTCCATGACGTGGCTATTGTAAATAGTGCTGCAATGAACATTGGGGTGCATGTGTCTTTTTGAATTATGGCTTTTTCTGGGTATATGCCCAGTAGTGGGATCGCTGGATCATATGGTAATTCTATTTTTAGTTTTTTAAGGAACCTCCATACTGTTCTCCATAGTGGCTATATCAATTTACATTCCCACCAACAGTGCAAGAGGGTTCCATTTTCTCCACACCCTCTCCAGCATTTGTTGTTTGTAGATTTTCTGATGATGCCCATTCTAACTGGTGTGAGGTGATACCTCATTGTAGTTTTGATTTGCATTTCTCTAATAATTAGTGATGTTGAGCAGCTTTTCATGTGCTTCTTGGCCATCTGTATGTCTTCTTTGGAGAAATGCCTATTTAGGTCTTCTGCCCATTTTTGGATTGGGTTGTTTGTTTCTTTAATATTGAGCTGCATGAGCTGTTTATATATTTTGGAGATTAATACTTTGCCCGTTGATTCGTTTGCAAATATTTTCTCCCATTCTGAGGGTTGTCTTTTCATCTTGTTTATGGTTTCCTTTGCTGTGCAAAAGCTTTGAAGTTTCATTAGGTCTCATCTGTTTATTTTTCTTTTTATTTCCATTACTCTAGGAGGTGGATTAAAAAAGATCTTGCTGTGATTTATGTCAAAGAGTGTTCTTCCTATGTATTCCTCTAAGAGTTTTATAGTGTCTGGTCTTACATTTAGGCCTTTAATCCATTTTGAGTTTATTTTTGTGTATGGTGTTAGGGAGTGTTCTAATTTCATTCTTTTACATGTAGCTGTCCAGTTTTCCCAGCACCACTTATTGAAGAGACTGTCTTTTCTCCATTTTATATCTTTACCTCCTTTGTCATAGATTAGTTGACCATAGGTGCGTGGGTTTATCTCTGGGCTTTCTATCTTGTTCCATTGATCTATGTTTCTGTTTTTGTGCCAGTACCATATTGTCTTGATTACTGTAGCTTTGTAGTATGGTCTGAAGTCAGGGAGTCTGATTCCTCCAGCTCCGTTTTTTTCCCTCAAGACTGCTTTGGCTATTCGGGGTCTTTTGTGTCTCCATACAAATTTTAAGATGATTTGTTCTAGTTCCGTAAAAAATGCCATTGGTAATTTAGGGATTGCATTGAATCTGTAGATTGCTTTGGGTAGTATAGTCATTTTCACAATATTGATTCTTCCAATCCAAGAACATGGTATATCTCTCCATCTGTTGGTATCATCTTTAATTTTTTTCATCAGAGTCTTATAGTTTTCTGCATACAGGTCTTTTGTCTCCCTAGGTAGGTTTATTCCTAGGTATTTTATTCTTTTTGTTGCAATGGTAAATGGGAGTGTTTCCATAATTTCTCTTTCAGATTTTTCATCATTAGTGTATAGGAATGCAAGAAATTTCTGTGCATTAATTTTGTATCCTGCAACTTTACCAAATTCATTGATTAGCTCTAGTAGTTCTCTGGTGGCATTTTTAGGATTCTCTATATATAGTATCATGTCATCTGCAAACAGTGACAGTTTTACTTCTTCTTTTCCAATTTGTATTCCTTTTATTTCTTTTGCTTCTCTGATTGCCATGACTAGGACTTCCAAAACTATGTTGAATAATAGTGGTGAGAGTGGACATCCTTGTCTCGTTCCTGATCTTAGAGGAAATGCTTTCAGTTTTTCACCGTTGAGAATGATGTTTGCTGTGGGTTTGTCGTATATGGCCTTTATTATGTTGAGGTAGGTTCCCTCTATGCCCACTTTCTGGAGAGTTATATCATAAATTTGTGTTGAATTTTGTCAAAAGCTTTTTCTGCATCTATTGAGATGATCATATGGTGTTTATTCTTCAATTTGTTAATATGGTGTATCACAGTGATTGATTTGCGTATATTGAAGAATCCTTGCATCCCTGGGATAAATCCCACTTGATCGTGGTGTATGATCCTTTTAATGTGCTCTTGGATTCTGTTTGCTAGTATTTTGTTGAGGATTTTTGCATCTATATTCATGAGTGATATTGGTCTGTAATTTTCTTTTTTTATAGTATCTTTGTCTGGGATTGGTATCAGGGTGATGGTGGCCTCATAGGACGAGTTTGGGAGTGTTCCTTCCTCTGCAATTTTTTGGAAGAGTTTGAGAAGGATGGGTGTTAGCTCTTCTCTAATTGTTTGATAGAATTCACCTGTGAAGCCATCGGGTCCTGGACTGTTGTTCTTTGGAAGATTTTTAATCACAGTTTCCATTTCATTACTTGTGATTGGTCTGTTCATATTTTCTGTTTCTTCCTGGTTCAGTCTTGGAAGGTTATACCTTTCTAAGAATTTGTCCATTTCTTCCAGGTTGTCCATTTTATTGGCATAGAGTTGCTTGTAGTAGTCTCTTAGGATGCTTTGTATTTCTGCGGTGTCTGTTGTAACTTCTCCTTGTTCATTTCTAATTTTATTGATTTGAGTCCTCTCCCTTTTTTTCTTGATGAGTCTGGCTAATGGTTTATCAATTTTGTTTATCTTCTCAAAGAACCAGCTCTTAGTATTATTGATCTTTGCTATTGTTTTCTTTGTTTCTATTTCATTTATTTCTGCTTTGATCTTTATGATTTCTTTCCTTCTGCTAACTCTGGGTTTTGGTTGTTCTTCTTTCTCTAGTTCCTTTAGGTGTAAGGTTAGATTGTTTACTTGAGATTTTTCTTGTTTCTTGAGGTAGGCTTGTATAGCTATAAACTTCCCTCTTAGAACTGCTTTTGCTGCATCCCATAGGTTTTGGATCGTCGTGTTTTCATTGTCATTTGTCTCTAGGTATTTTTTGATTTCCTCTTTGATTTCTTCAGTGATCTCTTGGTTGTTTAGTAACGTATTGTTTAGCCTCCATGTGTTTGTGTTTTTTACGTTTTTTTCCCTGTGATTCATTTCTAATCTCATAGCGTTGTGATCAGAAAAGATGCTTGATATGATTTCAATTTTCTTAAATTTACTGAGGCTTGATTTGTGACCCAAGATGTGATCTATCCTGGAGAATTTTCCGTGCGCACTTGAGAAGAAAGTGTAATCTGCTGTTTTTGGATGGAATGTCCTATAAATGTCAATTAAATCTATCTGGTCTATTGTGTCATTTGAAGCTTCTGTTTCCTTATTTGTTTTCATTTTGGATGATCTGTCCACTGGTGTAAGTAAGGTGTTAAAGTTCCCCACTATTATTGTGTTACTGTCGATTTCCTCTTTTATAGCTGTTAGTAGTTGCCTTATGTATTGAGGTGCTCCTATGTTGGGTGCATATATATTTATAATTGTTATATCTTCTTCTTGGATTGATCCCTTGATCATTATGTAGTGTCCTTCCTTGTCTCTTGTAACATTTTTTATTTTAAAGTCTATTTTATCTGATATGAGTATAGCTACTCCAGCTTTCTTTTGATTTCCATTTGCATGGAATATCTTTTTCCATCCCCTCACTTTCAGTCTGTATGTGTCCGTAGGTCTAAAGTGGGTCTCTTGTAGACAGCATATATATGGGTCTTATTTTTGTATCCATTCAGCAAGCCTGTGTCTTTTGGTTGGAGCATTTAATCCATTCACGTTTAAGGTAATTATCGATATGTATATTCCTATGACCATTTTCTTAATTGTTTTGGGTTTGTTTTTGTAGGTCCTTTTCTTCTCTTGTGTTTCCCACTTAGAGAAGTTCCTTTAGCATTTGTTGTAGAGCTGGTTTGATGGTGCTGAATACTCTTAGCTTTTGCTTGTCTGTAAAGCTTTTGATTTCTCCATTGAATCTGAATGAGATCCTTGCCGGGTAGAGTAATCTTGGTTGTAAGTTCTTCCCTTTCATCAGTTTAAGTATATCATGCCACTCCCTTCTGGCTTGTAGAGTTTCTGCTGAGAAATCAGCTGGTAACCTTATGGGAGTTCCCTTGTATGTTATTTGTGGTTTTTCCCTTTCTGCTTTCAATAATTTTTCTTTGTCTTTAATTTTTGCCAATTTGATTACTATGTGTCTTGGCGTGTTTCTCCTTGGGTTTATCCTGTATGGGACTCGTGCGCTTCCTGGACTTGGGTGGCTATTTCCTTTCCCATATTAGGGAAGTTTTCGACTATAATCTCTTCAAATATTTTCTCGGGTCCTTTCTCTCTGTCTTTTCCTTCTGGGACCCCTATAATGGGAATGTTGTTGTGTTTAATGTTGTCCCAGAGGTCTCTTAGGCTGTCTTCATTTCTTTTCATTCTTTTTTCTTTATTCTGTTCCGCAGCAGTGAATTCCACCATTCTGTCTTCCAGGTCACTTATCCGTTCTTCTGCCTCAGTTATTCTGCTATTGATTCCTTCTAGTGTAGTTTTCATTTCAGTTATTGTGTTGTTCATCTCTGTCTGTTCTTTAATTCTTCTAGGTCTTTGTTAAACATTTCTTGTATCTTCTCGATCTTTGCCTCCATTCTTTTTCCGAGGTCCTGGATCATCTTCACTATCATTATTCTGAATTCTTTTTCTGGAAGGTTGCCTATCTCCACTGCATTTAGTTGTTTTTCTGGGGTTTTATCTTGTTCCTTCATCTGGTACATAGCCCTCTGCCTTTTCATCTTGCCTATCTTTCTGTGAATGTGGTTTTTGTTCCACAGGCTGCAGGATTGTAGTTCTTCTTGCTTCTGCTGTCTGCCCTCTGGTGGATGAGGCTGTCTAAGAAGCTTGTGTAAGTTTCCTGATGGGAGGGACTGGTGGTGGGTAGAGCTGACTGTTGCTCTGGTGGGCAGAGCTCAGTAAAACTTTAATCCTCTTGACTGTTGATGGGTGGTGCTGGGTTCCCTCCCTGTTGGTTGTTTTGCCTGAGGCAACCCAACACTGGAGCCTACCTGGGCTCTTTGGTGGGCTAATGATAGACTCTGCGAGGGCTCACGCCAAGGAGTACTTCCCAGAACTTCTGCTGCCAGTGTCCTTGTCCCCACGGTGAGCCACAGCCATCCCCCACCTCTGCAGGAGACCCCCCAACACTAGCAGGTACATCTGGTTCAGTCTTCCCTGGGGTCACTGCTCCTTCCCCTGGGTCCTGATGTGCACAGTACTTTATGTGTGCCCTCCAAGAGTGGAGTCTCTGTTTCCCCCAGTCCTGTCGAAGTCCTGCAATCAATTCCCACTAGGCTTCAAAGTCTGATTCTGTAGGAATTCCTCCTCCCGTTGCCGGATCCACAGTTTGGGAAGCCTGACGTGGGGCTCAGAACCTTCACTCCAGTGGGTGGACTTCTGTGGTATAAGTGTTCTCCAGTCTGTGAGTCACCCACCCACCAGTTATGGGATTTGATTTTACTGTGATTGCACCCTTCCTACCATCTCATTGTGGCTTCTCCTTTGTCTTTGGATGTGGGGTATTTTTTTTGGTGTGTTCCAGCA